>NW_024423675.1:10495949-10584859 GCF_017311325.1 Ursus maritimus
AAAGCCTGGGACTAGGAAAATGCACATGAATTTAAATTTTCAACTTCTTTCTGTAAGATATGAGACATTATAAGTAGCAATATAGGAATATCTGGATTTAAAAATAATTTCGATAACTTAGATTATAAATAATTGTTAGAAATTGTTGCTTATTTATAAGTTGATTGCTTAAGATATGGAATTAAATCAAAAGTTTGATTAAAATATTAATTTGTAAAGATTCAGTTCATGAGAAATCTTTAGGAGCAAAGTTATTGAATAAATGAATATTGACAGTGCTGTTGAATTTGGTTATTTCTGAGTTGATGAGGGGAAATGCTATGATCTAGTAATTGCATACAGGATTTAGGGTTTGAGAGATTGAGTTCTACCAAAGACAGTGAGATAAGATAAGTGAACTCATGTTTTTGCAAAATCGGTTTTCAGATAATCATTGAATTATGCATTAATGACATTGATGAGTTTAGCAAATATATTTTTGTAGTGAACTAACATTCTAAAATAAGATTTATTTTACAAATCATAGCTCTACTTCTTTTTTTTTAAGATTTTATTTATTTATTTGAGAGAGAGAGCAGAGCAAGAGAGAGAATACATGGGGGGGTGGGGGTAGAGGCAGGGGAGGGGGATAGAGGGAGAGGGATAATCAGAGGGCTAAGCAGGGAGCCTGATACAGGGCTGGATCCCACTGGGATCATGACCTGAGCCAAAGGCAAACACTTATCGACTGAGCCACCCAGATGCCCAGTGACACTACTTCTTGACAAAAAAGGTGCCTGTACATCGATGATGTTACTTTCCTTCCTTGATAGATTAGAACAACATATCTAGAATTCATTTGGACTCTAGCCATGCTAGGGACATATTGTTTTTTAGTGCCATTGTTTTTCATAAATATTTTAGTTTAAGTCATTTTTAAAAAGATATGAAATATAATGCTATATACATTTTTTTTTAAATTTAAGCAAAAATGATAATTATCTCTATATAGTAAAGCAACATATCTATTACACATTTAGACCATAGCCACTCTGGGGTTTTTTTCTTTATTAAGGTTTTTATTTTTCAAAAATATTTTAATTTAAATGATAAAAAATAAACACATATGGAACAGAAAGGTATATGGGCTTATTTACTTTTTTTTAGTGCTTAGGTTAAAAGCCATAAATAGCTATATATAAACTTATTATAAAACCCATAAATGGTTATATATAAACTTATCACAGGTAGATATGCTGGCCAAATGCTATTTTCCCATAACTATATTTATATTATTATTTTGTGTTTATAATGGATGGAATGAAAAGTTATATACAAACCAAAGTATTTCAAATTGATAGCACAAAACAAGTTGTTTTGCACATAGTAGGCATCAAAAATCACATTTGGTTCATCTTTGACACACTATAAGAGAGAGGTGAATGTTTTTCTGAATAGCCCAAAATTATGCCATATGCTAAAGAATCACATACATTTTAATCACCTTTCTTACATTTTGTATATTTTTATGGTGGAATACCTTTGCATTTTACCATGAGTTCTGAGCCACCTTGCAATAAAGGTCAAAATAATTCTTGAGATCATCATCTGACAAAAAATAGATAAAAAGAATTAATAAATGCATCAGTGGCGTGGGGGGTATGCATCTATATCATCATACATAATACACTATTGATAGTTTTTTAAAATCACAAGTGTTTTGTGAGGCCAAAAGGGGCAGAACCTCTCTAGATATTTTTGTGGAATAATGGAATGAACAGGTGCTAAGAGCTACTAGAGCTTAAATTTGGTGTGTGGTAATAGATAAGGAGTAGTCTATCTAAATTTGTGTGTGTGTGTGTGTGTGTGTGTGTGTTGTTGTTGTTGTTGTTGTTGCATTAGCTATTTTTTTCTGTGTTTCAGGACTCTATTATATGCTAATTTTAGTGTGCCACAGTTTACTTCCACCAATGGAATTTCAAGAAGTTAAATTTTTTAAATTTTATTTTTATTCTAATTTGATCCTATTTTACTTGTTTGGCACCCTACTGATGATTTCTAAATAGCAACTATCTTCCCAAACAACATCAACAGATGAATATTCACAGGAGCCTAAAAAGATAAGTGTGAGATTTTTTTCCTCCTTCCTACCTTTGTATTTCCTTCCATCCTTCATCTACTTAGGCACCATGTACTGGTTGAACACCTCCTATGTCCCAGGCATTTGGCCCTGGAATTAGAACAGAGACTAGGCAACGCATAATACATTCTTTCATGGAATTAGTTGAGAAGCACAAGTTTTAGAGCAATAGTTGCTCACCTGGGGAATTTCACTGAAAGGGAAATCAGGATGATATGAGAGCAAAAACTAGGAGGAAACTATTCCGGCATGTTGTGTCAGGGAAGGTTCCCCTAAGGTAAGGACTGTAAAACTGAAACCGGAAGAGTGAAGAACAGTTACTTAGGTGGAAGAGGAATATTGAAGCAGCTCAGAGATTAAAAAAAAAAGTGAGAATAAAATAAATCCAATATAAAGGAGCTGAGAGAGAGCAAAGGAAGAGACTGGAAGAATAGGCAGAAAATGTTTCATTAGAAAAATCTACTTCCCTTCCAGTTAACACGTATTTGTTTGGTGAGTACCAAGTGTCAAACAGTGTTCTAGGTGCTGAGGAATAGATCAGTGAACAAATTAGACAAAATTCTTACTCTTGGGAAGCTTATATTCCTTTCTCTGTCAATAAAGGCATATCAAAGTTATGTCCTTTGATCTGTCAATAAATGCAGTAAGACATGTTTTCTTCTTACCTTCTAACGTCTTTTAAGTATTTCAGTTTAAAAGACTCGTGACTATTTAACTTTCTTTTCTTTTCTTTTTCTTTTTCTTTTTTTTTCTTTTTTTTTTTTTTTTTGAGAGAGAGCGAGTGCTTGAGTGGGACAAGGGACAGAGGGAGAGAGAGAATCCTAAGCAGCCTCCATGCTCAGCACCATGTGCAACATGGGACTAGATCTCACAACCTTGAGATCATGACTTGAGCAGAAATCAAGAGTCAGGTGCTTAACTGACTGAGCCACTCAGGTGACCCAAGACTGTTGATTATTTTAGATAATATTTACTTTCGCTTGTTTTTATCATGAAAAATCTATGATACCATTTTATTTTTCTAATTTAATGATCATTAACATGTTTTCTCCTATATCTTATTGACTTGACTTGTATTTCCTATCTCTAAATTCCCAAGAGAAAACTGTAGCCACTGATAATATTCTAAGCATGAGTTCATATGCTACCAAATAAAATGTTATACCATAATTGATTTTGTAATACATTATTTTGCAGAAAATGCAAATAGAAACATTGATTATTTTCATATTAATCCATAATAGAGAATGGGAGATTCATGGTGAATTCATTATCAGAAATTTAGAAGCAATACTCTTATTGTAGTCAATATGTCTTATACTCATTGTAAAAAAAAAAAATTAATGTTAAGTTCCATAATATGCAGGGTAAAAAAAGAACTAGGCTAGGAGCTGTGTAAAGTGACTAAAAATGGAATACAGCTAAAAACTGGCAGATTGAAATTCTGTTAACCTTTAAAAGTGTGGAGGTTTCTTATCACAACCAATTGTTTATCTGGACAGAATAAGCAAAAAAAAAAAAAAAAAAAAAAAAAAGTCCTATCCTGCAGAAACAGATCTAGGGGGGAATTTTCACAGCAGATATTATTGGTCCCAATAACTGGTTGTCATAGGAGACTGTGGGAATCCCAGTTTTGTAACAAAAAGGTGAAATTTTACTATATTGCCTCTAAGCAAATCTGTGTTCCAAAAAGAAAAAAAATTAGGCAATACTGGTCCATAAGTAGTAAAACAATCAAATAGCCATCAAATTATTTGGTTCTGAGAGCAAGTCATGAAACAAAGTATGGAAAAATTTTTTAAATGAAAATTTGAACTTTTTGAGGAACTTGTGACCACAATAAAGGTTTTCATTTTTTGTAAAATTTTGATGTTCATTTTAATTTTTTGTTCCATAACCCAGAAATGGGGCAGATGAGCAGGAGACAACAAGAGTAAAGGAAAGGAAGAAAAATTGTATTGTAGTATCATTAACATTTCAAATAATAAAGTTACAATGAGCCCTGCTTTTATAAACCTTTCAAACAAAATAGATATTCCTCTAACTGGTGTGGTTTGGCAGAAGTCCTGCTAAAGGCACAGCAGACCTATGAAATCTGTAAAAGCAACACTGAATTTTCCAATTCACTGGCTATAAATTAATGATAAAATACATGTTCACCTTTGTAGTAATGGATACTAACATAAACTAATAACCTACTAGTATTGGGAACCTTCCAAGGCAGTAAATAAAAATTATCTCTTGGAAGCAGTATAATGGACACATTATCAGTATTAAGGTTTATTTTTAACATCAGAAGATAACAAATGTAAATGGACCTTTTAAAATCCAAACATGCTAATGTTTTTACTTGTACAAAGTTGATCAATACAAAGATGATGTTTCTGTCTCCTTAAAGTCAAACTGATGCCAGGCATTTAAAAGCATTCCATTTTCATGGGATAATTGCAAGCATTAATTTGTATATAATTTCAATAACTTAAATTCAGTTGAAGAACTTATGCTATCTGGCTTAGTGTTTTGAAGTGTATGCGATTATGACCTGAAAGGCAGATTAATAGCAGGATTATGGTCTTATAGATCATACAATTCATTATGTTCTCAGTAATCAATATCTGGCATCAGATACTACAACTTCACTGTACATGTTTCATTCATTTAGATGGACAGATCTATATTTTTGTTACTTTACTGTGTTGCATATATCATGAGCAAAAAGGCCTTTTTGAGATCTTTAAAGCTATTAGACTTTGTATTGCTTTGCAACTTAAGAATCTAGTATTTGAAAGTTTATACTAAGTCAATAACCTTTAGTCCTAAAGACCATAAATCAAAAGATCATTTGAAATAATATTTTCTTATGTTCAGCTATTATAAATCTTTAATTTTCTCAATCTATTTTCATCATAGAAGTACTACTAACCAAATAGCTTATTTTTATTTCTTATTTATTTTTATTTTTTTAAGTTTCATCTATTCATTTGAGAGAGAAAGAGAGGAATCTAGTGGGGGAGGGGCAGGGGGAGAGGGAAAGAATCTCAAGCAGACTTGAGCCCAGAGCGTGAAGCCCAATGTGGGGCTCATTCCCACAACCCTGAGATCATGACTTGAGCCAAAATCAAGAGGTGGGTGCTCAACTGACTGAGCCATCCAGGTGCCCCAAAGTACCTTACTTTTAGTTATTAAGACACCTTATTGAAAGACACATTTTTAATATTCAGCTTCTTGCTGTATTCTGCATAGTGGGAACAATTAGAGAGCATTGGGGAGAAATGATTAACTTTTAATCATAAAACGGACCAAAGCATTTGAGTCTATGAAGTAACATTAAGACACTAAGAAAAGCACCATTAGTGATATGGTTGTCTTTTTTTGTGTCAGTGTCTGAACTGAATAGGGCCATGTTAGAGATAATACTTAACTTTGGCAAAGAAACTAACCCAGCATTATTGGATTAAGATCTAGCTCTTTTACATGAAAGTTGTAACTCCTTGTAAAAGCTGAAAGAAGAAATTGCTGCCTTGACAATTTTACTATATATAGCCCAATTCTGGGGTTCCAATGATAAATGAAATTTCAGAATACCTCATCAATTTCAGAACCACAGGATCCTTCCAAGTCCTAGAGTGTTTTCCAGTCTGAAGTACTCCTTACACTGCTGCCAGTTACCGTGGTTTGCCATTGCTCAGCCAGGTTCCCTCTCCCTCCTTTGTTTTCAGGGAATTCTTGAAGCTGCTTAAAGCATCTTTTAATTCTTTATCTGCTTCTGGATGGAGAACTCATTTATCTCTGTGATGATCCCAAGGGAGAATGGAATTATTCCTACTTTATCCCAAACAGCCAGTCTTCTTGATGCTGCAGAGGAAAAGATTCAAACCCTCTATCCAAGGACATGCTTGAAGAGCCGGTTCACTGGTATGCATATGACATATCCTCTGATACAGTCTACTGATGTCCATGTTAACTAAAGTTCTAGTGTATCATCTCCAAGACACTATGTTAGTAAAAGGACACATCTGCTAATAATATCAACATAACATAATAATGCAACCTTCAGATTTCTGATTAATAAAACTCTTGAGGAAACTACATATAAACCCTGGGGCATCATCATGCCTCTTCCATGCCCTTTCAAACACAATTATTCTTAGACTTGATATCCTTTGAGTAACACTTGCTTGAAGATAGCATGATACATAATATTCAAATTGCTCTATAAATTAAGCTGTATTAGATAGTGACTTTTAAAAAATTATTTTTCCTCTTAAAGTGTACATTGTAAAGATCCTTCAAATGACCTTACCCATTATTGTTTTATTTGATAATTTAGACTATATAGATATTTATAAAATATTTGCTGCTGTTTCTGTATACATAGAAGATAGTTAATAATCATTTGTTGATTGAAATTTTAGTACACCTATGTTAGGGAATAAAAATAAAACTTTGGAATAATAATTCTGAAATAAAGAATGCTATATCTGGGGTGCCTGGGTGGCTCAGTCGGTTAAGTGTCTGACTCTTGATTTCAGCTCAGGTTGTGATCTCAGGTTTTGTTTTTTTTTTTTTAAGATTTTATTTATTTATTTGACAGAGAGAGAGAGACAGCCAGCAGGAGAGGGAACACAAGCAGGGGGAGTGGGAGAGGAAGAAGCAGGCTCCCAGGGGAGGAGCCTGACATGGGGCTCCATCCCAGAACTCCAGGATTACGCCCTGAGCCGAAGGAGGCAGACACTTAATGACTGAGCCACCCAGGCACCCCGTCAGGGTTGTTAAGATCAAGTCCTGCATTGGCCCTAAGTTGGGCATGGAGCCTGCTTAAGATTCTCTTTCTTCCTCTCCCTCTTCCCCACCCTCTCTCTCTTTCTCTCTCTCTCTCTAAAACAACAACAAACCCAAATTTATATATATATATATATATATATATATATATATCCCATTTATTATAGCAAAGTGCCTTAAATCCTGCATATTCCAAGTGTACTATGAATGTATATATTTTTATTCTTTGAAAACCCCCAAAATAATGATGATTCTAGATAATGTTTATTAAGCTCTTACTGTGTAAGATATGTATATAAATTAAAGCACTAAATCTTTTACTTAACAAAGTAAGTATAATTATCCCCATTTAACAGATAAATACACTGCTTTCTAAAGAGGGTAAGCAATTTATTGAGGTCAGAGAGCAAAATAGTGGAAGAACCAATATTCAAATCACAAGATGACTCCTTTTAGCCAAAATGCTATTATGCGTCCTGTTATATTTAAATAAGTTGCATTCTATCATTACAGTTCAATGTAATCCATACATCTTTTATTGAGTCCCTACTTTGTGCCTGATAAACAGTCCAAAGGAAACACAAACGATTCAGGGATGTGAGACATTCAACTTAAAAATTCATTTCACAAATTTTGAAAATTATTTAAAATTCTTAGTTTTTTTGATAGAGCATTTGAGTTACTAAATATTTAAAATCTCCAGAATTTAAAAAAATATCTGTAACTTTCTAATGTAGCTTCTAGCTAAGGATTGGCTTGGTGGGTGTGTCTAGGTTGGAAATTCACAAATATCTAATTTTCATGACTTGTTTATTGCCTTAGGTTGTGTGGACATGGACTTGTGATTCACCCCATGTCTTTTACATCATAGAACCTGTTAAGCCAAAGCCACATCTAGGGTAGGTTGTACTTTTAAATTTTGACACTGTGCCTTTAATTTTCTCAGAGACAGTGCCAAGATCTTCCATTATTATAGAGTTGCTTTATTATATAATATTTTTGTCTGATATTCTGAAACATTTCAGAAGAAGCATGGGATAAGCTTTTTTTGTTGTTAGTAAGATAAACCTTTATAGTAAAATAATTTGAAATTTTATAACTTCTCTATCACAATTCTTTTCTTCATTAACAAGGTATATTTTGGGATGTATATATTATGAGTAACCTATATCACCAGACACAAATGAGTTAGAGATTGCCATATTATGAGGCTGGCGGTTGAATAAAAAAATAAAAAGAAATATCAGACAATAGGTTATCACATTTGTAGCATTAAATCATTGAAGATAAAAAAAATCAGCTAGTTAATGTCATTAGAAGTAATATGGCATTCAAAGAAGCATTCAAAATATATTATTGGGATACATGTCAGTCAGAGATATATGTTATTATCATGGTTTTTGCAATTGATTGTCCCAGGGTAGAAGAGAAACTAGCACCTGCAAACATGAGCTTGGTTTTTACAGTGATGTGTGAAATTAGAAAAAGGGTCAGAAACAATCTGAATGAAGTCACATCAGATAAGTTCTGGGTACATATGCAATCACATCTTGAGGAGTGTTATTCCATATGTCAATCCAGGTGAATGCAGTACACCTTCATCAGAGGAAAATCTAACATTTAAACAGAATAATTCAGCAAATATTTTAAAATTACTTTCCAACCTGTTTTCGAATACATTTTGTAGCAATTTTCATAGCTGTTGATCTACTTTAGGTTGCTTTAATGATGAGAATGAAGCATGTAGTAAGGGTAAGCTAGGGGAATGTGCAAGGGGAGTAACTACTTGAATTAGGAAACTGAATGCAGCAATTGCTTAGCAATTCTTCCCTAAAATGAAAGTGTACATTACTTTTAACTTGACTCTGGTAGTAATAATTATCAATGAAATAATCCTAAACAGTTTCTGAAACCTATGTGCATTTACTCTATGAGTTTTACATTAACAGTCAATCAAGTGTGAGTACAACTGGTCTCCAAAGACTTGTGGAAGCAGGTTCTTGAACAAATCTTTTTGGTTTAGCTTAAAGATATGGTAGATTTTCCTTCCCTCCCTTTTTATTCCTAGGTATTTTATTATTTTTGGTGCAGCTATAAATGGGTTTGTTTTCTCAACTTCTCTTTCTGCTGCTTCATTATTAGTGCATAGAAATGCAATGTATTTCTGTATATTGATTTTGTATCCTGTGAGCTAACTGAATTCATTTATCAGTTCCAGCTTTTTGGTAGAGTCTTTAGAGTTTCTTTTAATATTTATTTATTTTAGAGAGAGAGAGAGTAGGAGGGGAAAGGAAGAGCGAGAATCTCAAGCAGACTCCTCACTGAGGGCAGAACCAGACACGGGGCTTGATCTCATGACCCTGAGATCATGACCTGAGCTGAAACAAAGTTTTGGATGCCTAAGCAACTAAGCCACCCAGGCACCCCTAGGGTTTTTGTATATGTAGTATCTTGTCATCTGCACGTAGTGAAAGTTTTATTTCTTCCTTACCCATTTGGATGCCTTTTATCTCTTTTTGTTGTCTGATTACTGTGGTCTTCCCTCCCTCTTGGTATGTTTTCACTCTCATCTGCATCTTTATGTATTGATGGGTCATTTACTGTATATGTTATTTATGCAGTTGGAGTTCTTTGTCATTCCTGGAGCTCTTAACAGAAAATATCCATTAAGCTAAATAAATACATGCAAATGTTTGCATCCTCCTGCAACACCTTGAGGGTGACACTTCATTTTGATAATGACAAAACATTAGATACTATTTTTTAAGTTTCCCTAAGTTACAGAGTTTTTTACAATGGTTTGGGCCATCCAGAGATTAGCTGGCATTTTTGACAGTGCATATTCCCCATGTTAGAGAGATTTGGAAGTCCTCTATTCTGTACCATGGGAACCACATGACACTTGATACTTTGAACATTCATACATGCACTGATTACTCTAATTCCAAAGAATGGCCACTTACAAATTGAAAATGAGTTATTTTTCCACACATCAATATTCTTGAAACATGTGAAATATAGCAGACTAAGTATTATTTTTATTTATTATGGTTGGTATTCTCCACATTAACTTGGATTAAATGTACATAGCCACAGACTCTGGAATAAGTTTCCTCCTGTAAATAACAATTTAAAAGATGAAAAGGACATTTTAAAGTTGGTATGTTGAAATTATTTTGAAGTTTATTTCACAGAAAATTGCCTGAGAAAAAGCCCCTGTGGCGTCCAAAGAAAAAAAGTCTTCTTTGAATGTGAATATGATGTATATCCAAACATGGTCTACTTCCATTTGTATGTTAGGTTTAAAGCCATTTCATTTTTCACACACTAAAAATACCAATTTTGTAGGAAAACCTTGCACATTTTACTTCATAAAATATCTAATCCAGATTTAGTACCTAATACATAACTAACACTATACTGAGGATTCCCCACTTATCCCACCTCATGATTTGAAAACAAAACAGGAAAAAAATGTCCTCCCATCTAACTCGATGCCTATCCTGAACAAAGATGTCATCAAAGAAACACCTACTTATTTGCTAGTAGTTTGCAGAGGAGATGGAATTACCAGTCAGACTTCACTCCCGTTTACAACTGGATTGGCTTTTAGTCTGATAAACTGAGATCCATATTGAAATTCTACAAGCAAGGAATAATAGTATGGCATTTTCGGCATTCACTCTGTATGGGTATAAATTTTGGTTCACGAACCTAGAGTACAGGAAATTTCATGTTCCTTTTTTAAAAGTCATATTTAAACCATTTTAGTTCCTAATAGTCCAGGCCTATAGTGACATCATGAAGAGATGCTGATCTTATCAGGGGCCAGACACATTGTGGGATGGGTGAGCTACATCCTAAACCAAAAGTTCCTTTTCTGGCTTTCTTTTACTTGCCCTAACAGGGCAGTCAGCTCTTGGCATAGTCAGAAATGCTTTTCTAACATTGCGGGGACAGGTACAGATGACTTTAGGTCAGCCCTCAGATTGCTCTTCTGCTCCTATCCAGCTCTGGGTAAAACTTCCAGCTTCTAATTGTTTAAGCCTTCCAGAGTAATTCCTCATCCAGGATCCTAGATGCAGTGAGTAAATCAAGGCTTCAAAAGCTGAGGACAAGACTTAGGCCAAGATGCTCATCTCTTTTTCAGTTGTCTTATTCCTTCTTATCTCAGTAGGCAAGCTTTCTTCTATTAACAAAAGCCAGGTTGTGGGGTTTTTCCCTCAGGTTTTGAAAACTTCTGCTTCCTGCTCATAACACACCCACTTCCTCAAATAAAGAAGTTTAGAACTTAGTATATAAAACCAATCCATCTTCTAGGAATAGGAGAGGAAAAAAAGACCTACAGCAGTGACATAATGTAGGTATTTGCATGTTTTCAGATTATTATCCTGGTAAAGTTCAATGGTTTGGTCATTCACTAAACACTTATCATCTTCCACATAATGCTAAGTGCTGTGTTGTGTGTACACAACAGAGTTCTCATAGGACCTGGAGTCTAGAAGACTTCTATAACCTAGAAGGTTGACAATTGAGCAAGTAACTCTTGGATTCTGTGAGAACACGGGCAATCTGTTTTGCACCTCTTCTCAAGATTAAAACCCCAAACCTGAAAACTGGAAAAAAAAATTAAAGATAAATTTTTTGTTTCATCACTTTGTGAGTTGTGTTTCTCTTCAACTTTTGCTCCAAATATCAACTTTCAGAGTCTGTATGTAGAAAGAAGTCATAAAAGCCTCATTTTGCTATTGATTCAATTTCAACTAATTTTGCTATTCATTCCGTTAAATTTATATGAAAGAAGCCATTTTAAAAAATAAATGAAGTATGTTTAGTTTAAACTCTAAGAAAACAATCTTGATTAAGTATAGCCACTTATTAGATTTCACATACTTTCACTTCTTTCCAATAATTTTATGAGAGAAAACATATGTCTTTGTGGAATTTTTTTTTATAAATTTCTTTTTCTTCCTTTCTTTCAGATCCTGTAAACAACAACTGAGCATAATCAAATATTTTAAAGTTAGCTTATAAGTATTTTATCTAAGCTTATTTTAGAACACCCTTTCAGACATCTTATTTAGATAATTTCTGCTAAGGCAAAGACTCCTTAAATATCAGAGGAAATACAGCATTTCAGAGAAAGAAAACAGTTTGTTTTTGATCTTGAAACATAGGGATTGTCCATGTTAAATAAGTGTTCTCTCTAATCATTTATTTTTGCCGTAATTGCTTATCAAATGATAATTGACAACTCTGTTTTGTTTGCTGGAGGGTATTATAGGGCTACTTGTCCTCGAACAACAATAAGCTATTCAGAAAGATCTTGCTAAGCGCAGCACCTCCCTGGATCTGGGGATAGAAAAAGGAACAAACATATTTGAATATATTCAGTTGACCAAAGAGTGGGTTTGTATTTCATTTTATATCTAGTCAGAAAGATGACAATGGATGTGGGATATGGGAGGGAAAATACTGATGGTGTTGATAGCCAACGGGGTGAGACTGGGTTCTAGAAGAATTTGAGAGGTAGGTTAGTGGAATTTTTCAGGCTGAGATTACTGAGATTTTGAGTCAAACTACTCCTTTCTTAAGACTTTGCTTAAAGGGTGAGAGTTTAGCCCAGTTCTTGCACATAAAGGTCTTAGCATGATAAAAAATGAAATCAGAGTTTTCAGCTTCATAAATAAGTGACATTGAACAGTTTCCATCTCTCTAACTTTGCTGTGAGGAATGCAATGACAGATTCTGTGCTGTGTTTGCCTATGAGATGATTTCCTTGAAGTCCCGTAATGAGTTGTTTTTGGCAGGATTAATGAGTATTATAATGGTAAATGGATGTTTGCAGCTCAGTTGTGTTCCATCACGGAGTAACATGGGGTTTCTGGTCCCTTGGAGGCCATAATTGGTGGCATTAATGCAGTTTTTAATTACACTTCTTGAAAAAAAAATGAATTGGAACCAAAACAAAAGCTAAGTGATCATCTCTCCGCTGTTTCACATGGTGTAAACAGAAGACCGTTGCTATCTCTGATATCTATAATTTGAATCATACTCTCCAGATAGAACATATGCAGTATATTTTGATGATGATTTTGTTTAGAAGTGACTTATTTGCCTTTACTTTTCCTCATTCTAATATATGGAAACAGCCTTTATCATATGAATATATAATACATACGTATACAGTTCTATTTGATACATGAATATGAAATGTATACATATGATAAAGTTATAAATATTTTAAATGTGGAAGGCAAACATGGAAGGCAAACATAAAATAATAGGCTCACTTCTTATATTTATACCCCCACATTTGTCTCTTGATCCTCACTGTTAGTGTTGAGCAGTATAAGTGTAATTAATTCCCACAGCTCTATGAATGAACTAGAATACACTAAGCCATTTTTCTTTTTCTCCTTTCACACACATATGTGAGAAATTACTAATAGCTGCTGCTTCAGCATATCCCATCTTTGCAGTATTATGTTTGTTTGTGGTCTGCAGTGGCAAGCCCAACATTGATCTATAGGATAAAATTTACAGAGTGCTCTATGGAAAGGATAAATATCCCATAAGGTGATATGGCATACATATGTAAAAAAGTAAAATATGCATATTTTAAAAATCCATAGTATCAGCCATTTATTCCTAATCTATTTAGAGGCAGCCTCAGCTGTATTGGTTAACATATATTTCCTGCCAGCAATAATATAATCATTATTTAACTTTTCTATATTTTTAAAATAAATTACATGGAAAAATATAAGACAGCAGTTAATGAAACAGTTACGGGAATATATGAGTCCTTGAGATTAACTTATTATGTTACTTTTTCATGTTCTTGCTGAAAGCCAGTCAATGTGGAAGCTGTTCCTTATTCCTCCTCAATAGCCCTTTATAAAGATATTCTTGGTATCTTGGTTATATTTAAGTTAACAAGACATAGGGCAGAAATGCATTTGGATCACTGGCAAGCAATGATATCTATGGAGAAGTACAAAAAGCTTGAAGCTATAGAGTTGCTCCTATATAACTAGTGTGAGTTTTGGTGAGGCTTATCTTCACATCTTAGAATTGCCAGGATTTAAGAAAAGAAAGCTACCTTTCTCCACTGTGTGTCTTTGATGCTTAATATCTGTGTCATTTCAACTCTTGCCAACAGATAAAATTCTTCATTTTAGGCTCAAATGTATGGTTTCAGGGCTTTCCACAGTTCAGTTAAACAGTTTCATTTTTCCATTTTTAAGGAAACAAACAGAAACCACATAAAAAACAGACATGCAAGTAAACCAAAATACCCCTTTGTGATATTTATAAATAGGGGTTTCAGAGTTTGGGAACTGTGGAGCAAGTCATCAGTGACTGCAAATTTTTAACAACATCGCCTACCAGAGAATGGGGACCCAGCCTCGGTTTTATGCGGCTCCATTCTCTTCGTGTTCATGATGATTGAGTGTGCTGAAGTTGCTTTGTTTTTTCTTTAGAAGAGTGATGATAGTGATTAATTCAGTTGATGCATCATTGTCCGTCCCTACCACTTTAGGAGTTTCCACAAAATGTTTTAAAATAACTAGACAGCATTTATACATGTGAGAATTCTGTGTGCTTTTGCATATTATCATTCTATCTAAATCTGATGCTGATCTTGTCAGCCATGCCATCTAAGAACACTGGGGAAAAAAGAGACCAAAATGCACATAAAAACTGAATGTTTAAGTAGATGTTTAACACCAGGTAAATGTGTAAGTGTATATACATATACACATATGTACACATAAACACATATACATACACACACATATATGTATAATATACCTGCACACATAGACATATAAAAATAGAATTTTAAAATTCTCAGAGAACACTAGCAGTGTCCTTCTTATTATTATTGCCTTAATTATGTTTTTGTAATTTTTCTAGTGATTTAACACATATTGAATAACATAACCTCACTGTTTCACAATATAATAACAAAAATAAAAATAGTTAACTTTTTTTAAGTTTACTTTGTGCCAAGCACTTTTACGTTTATTCTTTCCTTATACATCCTTTAGAATAAGTACTAGTATTTTCTTCACATTATGGATTAACAAACTGAAGAATGAACAGGTTGGGCCTCTTCCCCAAGGTCACAGCTGCCTTAGAAGAATGGGGACAGGATCTAGCTTTCCATGATTCTGGTCTGGTCACCCTTAATACCTCTGTAATGCCTATGGTGAGGAGTAGAAACATTAGTAAAACAGCAACAAACCTTTGGTTATAGTCTTAGCAGCACTGTTCAGTTACATAAATGAAATGCATTAACTGATCTTAATAATCTTACTGCTTTAGTGGATCTCAGAGATTGCCTAATACACACCATTCACTTTTGAAATGAAATAATGAATTCTCACCGAGTTAAAGGAGGCAAAAGCCAAGACAGGGATGCAACCATTGCCTTCCTTCCTAAAGGCTCAGTCTGCTGATACGTATGATGACAGGCCCATACCTTAGTCTTTGTGTGGAATCTTGAATGATGTCCACTCTTAAAGGCCACTATATTAGTGCAGGAAAGCATAGTGGTGCCCGTTGGACTTTGGAGCTGGGCAAATTTGGAGTCTCAACTAGTCTAAACTTCTTATCTGCTTGGCTGTGGGTAAACTGATTAATGCCTTTGTGCTTCAGTTTATTTACCTGCAAAATCTTGATAATAGTATTTTTCACAGGGTTATAGTGAAAGTGAAATAATGCATTTGAAGCACTTAGCCACCCACAGTAAGCATTCAGTAAATATGTATATTTTTATTATTAAGCAGAAGTGTAACTCTGCTTTGTGCTGGATATTATACAGTAGTTATCATAGTACAGCTACCCCTTGTTTTTCAAAAGCAGCCTTAAACAGATGTTTGAAAATGAAATTGAAATCACTTCTGTCTCAACTAACACAATTATACTACAAACAATGAAGTTTTAAAATTCAAACTTTGGGCATTGTTAATATCAGCAACGCAATCCCCAAATGTACCTTAATGAAGCTTGTGGTTGGTTTGTTGTCAGATATTCCTTTTGAAAACATGTTAATTGATAGTGAATTTTGAAAAATTAGGGAGCATATTTGCACATAATTTATCATCAATGAATATAGTCAAAGCTCCTAGACAGAAGTGAGAGAGATTTGAGTTTGAATGCCAGCTCTTCCACTTGTTCGTCCTCAGGCAAGTGCTTCCCCAGACTGAAGCACAGTTGCACCAGCTGTAAAAATGAAAAAAATAACCTGTACCTTGCAGGGCTGTTGTGACTGTTAATAATGATATATGCAAAAGGCCTGGTATAAGGCCTGGGACTTAGTAAGCATATAATAAATGGTAGCTATTAATGTTGTTAATATTTCTTGTCCAAGGTATGTGTAAATCTTTAATAATAATGCTAATCTATCACTCATAACTTCAGTTGTACAAATTATGTACCTGTATTTTATAATTTAAATGTATTATTCTAGAATCAATTAATTTAGTCATAGTATCTTTGAAGTATGTGGAGGACAAAGATAATTGTTATTTTAAAAATTTTATTATTTTGTAGACTAATATTTGGAGTTCTTTGTGTTTAATTTATTTAGAAAAAAAGGGGAAATTGTTTTTAAGGAAGTTAATTATTTTTGATAAAAATAATTGTAAACTTGGGGCACCTGGGTGACTCAGTCGTTACGCGTCTACCTTCACTCAGGGCGTGGTCCCGGCATTCTGGGATCGAGCCCCACAACGGGCTCATCTGCTGGGAGCCTGCTTCTTCCTCTCCCACTCCCCCTGCTTGTGTTCTCTCTCTCGCTGGCTGTCTCTCTGTCAGTGTCAAATAAATAAATAATAAATTCTTTAAAAAAATAATAATTGTAAACTTTTGACTTTTTCCAAGTGAAATACAGGCTATAGTTAAATATACCTGTAGACCTGATGATAAAAAGAATAAACAAAATTTTATTTAAATAAAGGAAATTTGTTTAACTCATAGAACTGTATTCGAGAAAAGACAAATTATTACTTAAAAGTAGTAATTATATCCTATGACCTATCATATTATAATTAAAATAGACATAGTTTTGTTTTTTAGTGAAAGAAGTTTCCTGTTATTAAACCCCTGAGTCTCTACACTTTAAAACAAATAAAGTCTCTACACTTTAAACAAAGTACTAAGTAGTACTCTGAATATCATGGATAAAATATAGTAAATAAACTAATTGAATAACATTTTTTTCATTAAATCTGTTTGAAGGTACCAAAGACTTTAAATTTTAGATACCAGAATGCATTAAAAAAAATAAAGCCTGAATAGTTTTGAGGGATAATCTGAGATCAAAACTGTAATTTTTTCTTGAGGGCTTCATATCCACATTGGGAATATGAATGTTATATTTCAGTTTACAGGGTGTAGAACATTATCAAAGTTCTTTTCTTGCTCTCCAAGGGAATAATGGTCCTGAGCATAGGGCCAAGCATATCCTTCACAAAGGCAATTTTTAATAAATGTTTGTTGAGCGAATATTGAATATATATATTTTTTACATCATTGACTGAATTGGTGTGAGTTTACTATATAAAAAGAAAATGAATTGAGGCAATGTGGAGCTTTTAGTAGACCATTGTAGAAACCAAGATAATTTTTTGCTCTTGTTTGATTTATGTTTCCTAAATCAATATTCATATTCTCCAACTCTAGATGAATTCTGTAGTACCCCTTTGGTTTTTGTAGCTATCTGATTTCTAAAAGAATTAGGCTTTTTTTTTTTTTAGATAGATAAATGATAGATAGATATAAATAGATAAGTAGATTTAATTGGTATATTTTAGGTTCTTGCTTATCTTTTAAAAGACTTCTCTCTGAAAGATAAGGTCAAAACATATTTGGTAAAGAATCTGAGAGAAAGATATTCTCACAGATAATTCTTTTGGAATCTTGTTTCAAGGAGCATGGGAAAAATGCACAAGAAATTTGTGTGTGTTTAAAATTGTTACTTTCTAGATATTGTATCAATGATTGACATGTCTTTTCTTTTAATATTCTTTTATTCTGGCTGATTAAATTAGTTTTCTCTTTCCTCTATAAGCATTCAGAAACCCCGGAGAAGAGAAACATTTCTCAATCTCCCAGAAAGACGAGGTTACTTTCTGCCCCTAATAAAAGGCTATCTACTTTCTTCTACACTTATTGGTACTTCCTATAAGATACTCCCTGTTGGTCTATATTAAAGAGAAGAAACATCATGTACTTCATTTGTAGTTTGTACTTTCCATTTTGTTCATTTATGCTCATGCTTTTTCAATATTCCAATTTATTCTCCTCCACTCAGGGAAGTTGGGTTATAGCAGATCAAATCAAGAATAATCTGCCCTTTCTTCATGGCACTTGGTTGGTATTCAAAGCTCTATTATATTGGAAATAGCCAATTATCTGATAAGGTTTATAAATTAAAGCTTAAATTTAAAAAATAGGTTTATGTAATGGATAAACAGATATTACACCATATATAAACTAATGACCATATTTTTTAATCAGTTAAGTTGACCACAACTAACATTGTGTAGTTTAGGTGCTAATTCCTCCTTTTAAAACTTCCCCATGCAATAAATGCTTGGTTTTATCAGTAGATCTCACCCATTTTCCCACATGGGGCAGGAGGAAATTTATGGATTACTTTTTCAGTGTTTCATTCTTAAGTTCAGGTTTTTGCTGCATTTACTGCTAGCCCTTTACCTTCTTCCACTTTCCCTACATAATTCCCTCTGGAAATGGCATATTAAATGGATGTCCTTTGCTGTTCTCCCACCACTTTCTCTCAAAGAGGACACTGTCTCTGGACTTTCTTTGCATCTATTTTGCTCTTTTCCTGTGGCCACTGCATGTTCCTGCTCTGCATTTCCCACCTCTTCACTGCAGCTTCTGTGTTCTGGGGCCGGCTGTACTTCAAGGAAGCTTTTCATTTAAAGATTCCACCATGGCCAATGAGTCACTTAGGTTCACTGACTTTGCTGGTTCCATTTTTCATACCTCATGCTTGATAGGGCCATTTTATTTTCTTTTGAATGCCACATTAACTACCATTTCTGAAAGGAAGGTATTAACTTTCCAGGACACTGTCATCACTAAGCATTATCATGCATGGAAATGAAAAGTTAGTTTTTGTAGGGTTCTGTCATTTTTCTTCCATTGATAAGACACCCAAAGCTCCTAGAGAGCATCTACTCAAAGGGAGTATTTGTTTCTGGGGCTATGGGAGCTGACCCAAAAAGACATAACCCCTTGTGAATTACAGAGCGATAATGTAATTTGCTATGCCCCCCACTGCCCCTCCCCATGCACACAGTTAGTGGCCGTCTGGTACAAAGTCAAGATTTTCTAGGCACTAAAAATCCCAGCATCTGGTGGTGTTACGTAGGCTGCTATAAACTTGATTAATGGAAACAGAGGACTGTAGTATGAATGCCTGTTTTATTCTTTAGTGTTCTTCCCCGGAATGGTTGCCATATCAAGAGACAGTTCCCTAACCTTCCGATTAGTTAAAATGAAAGGTGTAAGAACTATTATTCTATGACAAAATTTTGCATTCAAATTAGTGCTTTTCTCTTTCTCGTTTTCTTCTTTCACCATCAGTTTTTGAATTGTTTTCTCATAAGTAAAGCAAAAAGAGAAAAGGAAGGAAGGAAGGAAGGAAGGAAGGAAGGAAGGAAGGAAGGAAGGAAGGAAGGAAGGATGGGAGAAAGAAAAGAAGAAAGAAAGAAAGAAAGAAAGAAAGAAAGAAAGAAAGAAAGAAAGAAAGAAAGAAAGAAAAGGAAAGAAAGGAAGGAAGGAAGGAAGGAAGGAAGAAAGAAAGAAAGAAAGAAAGAAAGAAAGAAAGAAAGAAAGAAAGAAAGAAAGAAAGAAAGAAAGAAAGAAAAAAGCAGAAACAAACACTAAGAAAATGATATTTTGGGGGTAAAATTACTTTAACTTCCACATAAATGTATCTTCCAAAGAGAATTCATTCATTAAATATTAATTGACTGTCTCCTATTTGCCAAACACTGTTTTGGATTCTAGGAATGTAGGGTAGACAACATTGAAAAGATTTCAATATTTTGACAATATACAAAATGTCCTAGAGGAAGTGTGACAGACAATGCACAAGAAAATATATTAAGATACAATGATGATGAAATGAGATAGTGGTATAAGGGGTGATGGAGGAGTGCTAATTTTGATTTAGTAGTCAAGGAAAATTAACTAGAGAGATGATATTTGAGCTGATGATGACTGAATGACAAAAAAGGAACCAGACACTGAAGAGATCTGAAGGCAGTAGGTCTGATGGAAAAGCCAAAATGTGAGAATAAGCTTAGAGTATTTGAAAAGCATAAAGAAGGACAGTGTGTACAAAACAGTGAAAGAGTTGACTCGGGTATGGGACAGCCAGAAACTTGATGACCTAGCCTATAGTATGGAGTTTGGATTTTATTGAAAACGCAAAAAAAAAAAAAAAGTCATTTGGATGGTTTTAGGAAGCGGAGTAATATAATCTAATTTGGATTTTGTAAGGAGTTTTCTGGATGCTGTAGGAAGAATGGACTGTAGAGGTTAGGTTTTTGAGTGGATATAAAGAGAGCTCTTAAACCTTTATTATAGCAATATAATGAGGGGTAATGGGAGTTTGGATTAGAGAAGTATTAATAGACATGAAGAGACCTGGACAGATTCTGGACACATTTTGGAGGTAGAGACAACAGACAGATTAGATATGAGGGACAATGAGAATAGTGAAGGAAAGGAAGTTATTAAGTAAGATTGCTAGAATTTTGGGTCATGTGACTAGGTGGATATAATGCTATATCCAGAGATGGAGAAACATAAATGAGAACTACTTTTGAGAGGCTAATCAAGTAAGTATTGGACGTACAAATTTGGAATTCAATGGAGGAGCCATAAAATTGGAAGTCAATGGTATATAGATGGTATTCAAAACTATCTATAAAGGGTTGGGAGCTAAGCATTGATGGACATTATCCAAGCAAGGAGGGTTCTTTTCTCTTAGCCTCAAGCTTGGTAATGATAGTCTTATAATAAAGTCAGTTTAAGAACAGTTAATATCCATTGGGTGCCTGGGTGGCTCAGTTGTTAAGTGTCTGCCTTCGGCTCAGGTCGTGATCCCAGGGTCCCGGGATCGAGTCCCGCATCGGGCTCCCTGCTCAGCGGGAAGCCTGTTTCTCCCTCTCCCTCTGCCTGCTTGTGTTCCATCTCTCGCTATCTTCTCTCTCTGTCAAATAAATAAATAAATAATCTTAAAAAAAAACGGTAAATATCCAAATCATGTGATAGGTGTATCTTTAACTTTTTAAACAACTGCCAAGCTGTTTTCCAAAGAGGTTGTAACAGTTTACATTCCTACCGGCATTGTATGGAAATTTCTAATTTCTCCACCTCCTTGCCAACACTTGATTTGGCCATTTATTTTAATTTAATTTCAGCCATTGCAGTAGGTGGTATCATATTGTGGTTTAAATTTACATCTCCGTAATGACTAATGATCTTGAGCATCTTTATGTGTACTTACTTGCCATCTGTATAACTTATTTAGTAAGGTGTGTGTTCAAATATTTTACCCATTTTAATGCATTGTTTGATTTCTTATTATCGAGTTTTGAGAGTTGTTTAAATAGTATGACTATACGTCCATTATCAGATATATGCTTAGCAAATATTTTCTCCGAATCTGTGGCTTTTCATACTTTTAACAGTATAAAGAGGAAACATGAATGTTTGTAGCACCTTATCTGTAATAGCTCAAACTAGAAATGACCCAAATGTCCATCAAGAGGTAAATAATTTTTAAAAATATAGTATATCCATACAATGGAATGCTACTCAACATTGACAAGGAGGGAACTGTTGATAAACACAACACCATGGATGAATGTCAAAATAATTATACAGAATGAAAAAAGTCAGATAAAAAGGAAGATATACTCTATGATTTCATTTATATAAAATTTATAGAAATGCAAACTAATCTACAGTGACAGAAAACAGATCAGTAGGAGAGGAGGGGCAGGTGAGAAGGATTACAAAGGAGAATAAAGAGACTTTTGGGTGTGATGAATGTGCTCATTATGTTGATTGTGGTGATAGTTTCATGGATGTATGAAATATGCCAACTCTTATCAAATTATATACTTTAAACATATTTAGTTTACTGTATATCAATTATACCTCATTGATAACAAAAGAAAATAGGAAAATCTTTATACATTACATTTTTAATTTGAGTAGATACTGTCATTGACACTATTAAAACAGTCTAAAATTCTTAGGACAGCAGTATAGTTTTCTTATTTCCACAGTATAGCATTATTGTACTGCTATTGAGAGGTCATGTATTTAAAGGTTATATTGACTCTCTCTTCAATATATGGTTATTTGCAGGGGTTTACACATACACCACTATATCCCCAAAAATATAAACTTTTGGGCAATGTAATAATGAGAGTTCTCTATAGAACATAGCTTTCTACACTGATCTACTTACTTGCTTGCCAAAAGTCTCACTGTAGAAGAAATAGAAGGAAGAGGAGAAGAAAGAGGAATTACTTCAGAATATCCATATGAATTAGAGGAGATGCCTGCTAACCTTAAGAATCTAAATACAAAAGATTAAACATATAAAAAGACATTAATAAATTTCCCTTCTTCATTAAGTCTTCCAAGAAGATCAAAACCAAATTTCGAGTTCAGTTACAGCACACTTATTGTTATTGTGTTTAAATTTCCATTTGGTCTTCAGACATGATTTTTTCCCTACTAATATTCCTTCTTTATATAAGAAAGTCATGGTCCACTAAAAATAAAATCAAAAATGTTTCCAGTGTCCCAATAAATACACTAAAAATGCATCTATAAAAGGAAGGATTAAATGAATTCTTGAGGAAATTTCATTGAATTGAATTTATTCGAGAGTTAGATTTATTCTTGATTACTTACAAAATAAATACTTAAGATCCTTAACGTATATCTTAATTATATCTTACAATACTTAGTGAAAAAATAATGGATGATATTTCGTGGTTTTGGTGATCACTGGTAAAGTATAAGAATTATTTATCCAGAAGATAAAGATAAAAATTTAATTTGACTAAAACATAAGGACCTACTTTTAAGAATTAGAAATAGTCACTTTGCCTACTTTATCCATGAGGAAATGGAAGCTGAATGCTTACCCTATACCAAACTAATGTATGTTGAACCACTTGTAATTGTGATAGTCAACTGTTTTTGACCTACAAAAATGATTTCATAAGGTCCAACCTAGTATTAATTAGTGGCAAACCCAGGTCTCCTGATTTCTGAGTCTGTGATATTTCATCAAACCATGCCAGTATTTTGCAGACTTCCCTGTGATTAAAGTCAGGAATCCACTAATGAGTTCTTGCCCTGGGACCCTGAGGTTTTCAATTTTGATAGGCAATAAAAGAACCACAACAATGAAGCTCATAAGCAATAGCTACACATTTTTTTAAAGGTAACTCCCTGAAAAACCATAGTAAAATACTAGTTTCAGTAGAACATATTTTTATAGTGTCCTGACTAGGCAGAAATCAGTAGTAACATTGAAAATGTTTACTGTCTTGCAAAATTTGCATCTAGCTTGTGTTTAAAGCACCCCAATATTTGAAAGACAGATATATAAAGGTTTATAGATGGAATGTCAGAATTTACCCAATTCAATACCACAATTCTAACAGCCTCAGTACTCATAACAAAGTCAAGTATGTACATGTTTTTCCCCCTTTGATGGAGGGGCAATTCTATTGTATGAATTCAAGTTAAATTAACTGTACATTTCTTACAGCAGACTGAGATTGAATGACCTTCTCTCCTTAGGAAATGAAACCCACATAATTTCACTTTAGCCTCTGATAATAGGAATTATCCTTTCTTCATATTAGCAGTATTGTTTGTTTTATTCAGTGGATGTTGCAAATTTAGCATCTTTTAAATATACATACCAACCACAATAAAATATTCTCTGGCATTCAAGTATGGTTCTTTTGTATGTAGGACCCCAACTGAGCTGTGAATACCCATTTAAAATGTCCCTCTAAATGACTATAATGACAGGGGAGTTGAATAGTCAGTGAAATTTTCTATTATTTTATTTTGTGTGTATTTTCATTAATAATTTATTGATATAAAAGATAAGAATGTTTTACCTCCACAAATTTGTATCTGTAATTTGTTCTTGGTGCACAGACATATTGAGGATGCCACTCGGCAGTACTGATTGAATATTTATTTAAACAAATATCAGTATAAACCAACTAGCTGGAAAATCCATGAGTTTGGTTTTGATAGCAGAGCATTTCTCAACAATTTATGTGCACATGCAAATTTTGGTGCTTTGGATATAGGCTAAAGTATTTGCTTTATATGTATTATTTTGTTTGAATACAAGAAAGCTGGTTTGATTTGTATGTTTCCCCCTTATAGAATTGTTCCAAGGCTCTGTCAGAGATCACGTAGAGTAATTTTTCCCATCAATCTTTGCTGTGCAGCCATGCACGAATGCAGTAGGAAAAAGGGGGCAGAAATCAAATCACTTAATTGCAGCATTTTTCATCTACATCTTTTGTTTTATGGTGGTAAAGGCCCCGGAGTAGCCTACCATGATTCATGGCTGTCACTGCTGCCGTTAGCAGTTCAATCCTTCATTCTAGGCATTTTGGTACTGAAAGTACCTACACAATTACTTTGATGAATATGACTTGTTTGTTTTTTCCCCATTTTTAGCAGAGAGTGGTTGTGCTTAATACAGACATTTAAATAAGATAGTATTCGTGCCCACTGTGTGGGCACTGTATTTCAAAAGTTGTGTGTTGAGTTTAACGATAATATTGCCATTGTCACCCAGGTATTTAAGTTTGCTGAGCTTATGGGCTTTTACTCCTATTTTTATGTTTATATAATGGGAAGGCCTTAAAATAACCCCCACTCTATATAAAAGGAATAACTCACCTTTAAAGATCTACGAGGCTGTGACAGATTCCTACGAAACCTCATTTTAAAAAAAAAGTCATTTCATGAGTGTGGCATTACAAAGCCAGCAAACTAGTCTGCCTCTGCATTTATGCCTAGTTGATCATAAAATAATAACATTTTTGGAAATATATGCATGCATCTTAGGAAGTGACTTACAGTATTTGCATATTTGGAGAAAATGTCAGTGATGTCAGCAGGGGTTCTGAGAGTAGCTAAATGAGCAAGCTTTTCAAAAATTGCTATTTTATCAGCTATGCACTGTCAGCACAAAATGCAACCTCTTTAAGAAAGAGACAAGAAAAAGGCAAATGATTTAATTTCTTCATTAGCTTACTTGGAACTGAATTACTGGTATACCTAGCAGCAGAGAACTGTATGCTGTAAGCTTGAGGAGAACCCTTTAACATGCATCTCTGCCCTCATGATAAAATATGTTAGAAGTTTTTAGACTCCACCCTTTCTCCAAAAACAAAAAGGCAATTGAAGTTCTCCTAATACCGGAGAAATGGCAATTTGTCACCTCCCCCCTTTCTCTACTCTGGTACTGTGGTTGAAGATCATAGTTATTTTTGTTGTTGTTTTGGGGGCATTGGGGGCATTTTGGGGTTCCTTCTTTTCATTTCTTTGTTTACTTTTGATTACAAGCTCTAAATATACGTTCTGCCTAATATGCTCATGCTTAATAAATGTGTATACAAGTTAGAGATAGAACACGTCTATTATTACCTAGCCATAGTAACAGCTCTCATTGTATTTGTCAAAATAGATTAGTAAAATTGTTCACTAGATATTTGAATGAAAGTCATCTCATACGTAACCACAAATAAACCACACAATTGAAAAATCTGAAACATATCCTTAAAACACTAACTGTTAAAATTAATTTCAAACCCTAAGTGCAACCATATTTTAAATCCAGTACATACAGGCTTATTTTGTGTTTACAACTTGTTGTCTTCACCATGTCCTAACATGGTCTATGTGAATTTCAAAATAAGGAAAGAGGAAGAATTTCATTTCTTTATTAAAGTTCTAGAGGAAAGTGGCAGGATGCAAGAATTTTAATTTATTCTAATAAAGATTTATCTTTTGGACTCTTCATATATATTAAAATATTTTAACTTTAGGTCAAATGCCCCACATTTGATGATAATTATTTGTCACTGTAGGAAATGAATATTTAGATTTTTTTTTAGAATCGAAATAAAAAAATTAAACTGTAATATGAAGTTGGGAACAAGAATTAATCATCAAAGCAGGAAGTTACTTGTTACAATACTGTAGTAAACTTATGAGCCCTAAAATCTAAATCTAATTACTGGTGAGTTAGGGATGCAAGGATGCAAAGTAGTTTTCGCAGTGATGAGTATTTTATATTGTAATAGAATTTGGGGTCAGTGTTCAAGTTCTTTCCTGAGAATTATAAAGTACCAAGGATGAATATGTTATGTATACTCTTTAGAAATGTGTAAACGTGATATATGAGAAATCATGTCTTCACTGAAAGAGCAATATTATAGATCCTAAAACTAACTGAAAACACATTAATTATTAAAATCAATTTGTATTATCATGTAAGGACTTAAGCATGCCACAAAATGACAACTCTAATTTAATTCAAGAGATAAAAATTCCAGATGATGTTCGCAGTAAAATTATAAAGACTGAAAAGGGGTCAAGGAGAGAAAAGTCCATTGATTTCTGTAGTGTAGGACACAGATGCAGAGGCAGAGTCAAATTATTTTCAGGTTACATTCAGCATAACCTGTTCATTGGTCTTGGTAACAGGGTTCTGCCTTCAAACCCTTATTTCTGCTTTTCTCAAAGCAGGTGCTAAGGAATGCATCGTGTGCTCAAATTAAGTTCTTAGATGACAGTTGTTTCAGGTTGGGTAGAATCAAACTCTGACACAAAGTTTGGGAAATCATTTGTGAAGGGCAGGGGAGGAAGCAGGACTGGACACAGGAAGAAGTGGAGTGGTCATGTATACTGGAATGAAGCATGAGCAAACCTGGAGGGACACCGATAAAGAAGGATTGCTTGCCAAAGTGTCTTGCATTGGGTCAGAATGGTGAGAGTCCTGGCCCAAACAACAGATTGGTGCTGTCCTGTAGTAGCTAAAGTCTGGGGCTGTCTGCTGCATGCTCTTCCTGAAGCTGGGAGCACATGCTTCCTTGAAGGGGGATCTGGGTGATGTATCCCCATGCCTGCCACAGTAATCAAAATTCAATTTGTTTCTTTCCTGGGGAAAATGGCAGAACTTTTAAAATATATTTGAGTATTAATCCATGTAAAACTTCAAGAGAGGTTATAGCGTGCAGTGTTTAACCTCAGAACCTATATGTTTTGTGTGCGTTAAGCATCTCTAGTGTTCTATAGATCCTGTAGAACCTCCAAGGGTTACCACTGCCGTTGTTTGAAGCTAATTTCTGCCATTAGTCTGTTTTCCTTCTCCTCCTTCTCCTTTTCTTCCTTCTCCTTCTTAATTTTTGTCTTTGCCTTTATGCCTTCATTTATGGAGCTGTGTCAACTGTAATGCCCACTGCTTTGTAAATAGCAAGCTTAAATAACAAAAATTAAAACAAACAAACAATCAACAACAAAAAAAACTTTAAAAACATAATATGTATTAGGAAACCTATGTGATAACATTTATTGATTGAGAATTCCAGGAACGATAGGAATAGGTTTGGGAATAGGAATACAGATCATGAATACCTGGTGCTGCAACAATCACTTGCAAAACACAACAAACAAAGCAAAGCAAAACAAAACAAAGCCTGAAAGGTGTTTCATCCTAAGTAATATCAACCCAAGATTTGGCTGAATACTTACCTGCTAAGTGATTTGGTGGCACATATATACAACTGACTGAGACATTTTACATAATTATCCAAAGAGTAACATGAAAACTAAATTAACTATTAAAGATATAAAAATGGACATTTGGAAGAAAAACATTCCATGTGATTCTCTATATATATAAATTAAGAAATGGTAAAATATAAGCTAAAGTGAGTGTGTACCCCCTGCTGAAAATAGGCCATGGACATTGTTGTTCTTTAAGAGAATGTTTTTGCCTTATTCATGAAATATGTCTGTGAAAAAGTAATACATGAATTTAGTGTCATGTTAGTATACAATTTAAATTAGCTATATTCTATACACTGTTTATTATATTATAAAAATCAGTATTATAATATTTTAAACCCCCAATATATTAGAGTTCTAAAGATGGTATCTCTTTTGGGGAAAATTTCTTTTAAGAAAATGTCTTTGTTTTCCTCATGGCTCTTGGTATGATTTACATTAAAAAAAAAAAGCAAAAAACACAGATGTGAAATTGGAAGAAGCATATGGATTAAAAACTCACTAAAAATCTAATGTTTTCTTTTCTGTGGATTCAACAAAACCTTAAATTCAATTGATTACTTGAATCATGATTATGTAATATGCACTGCTAAAGTATAGGCTTTATGTAATGTATTAATTATCTCCTCTAGGGCAGCAAAACTGGACCTTTTAAGGATATGATATCTCTTCTCAATAACTAGGTATAGAATAACAAACAAAAGTTCTAACCTAATTTTGTGAAATAATGAGATTAGTTTATCATAGAGCCCAAAGCACCCAGTATTACCAAATTTTTCAGGATTTCACTATGTTTATTCTCATTTTTCCATCTGTAAGGGATGTGAGAGATTATGGTACTTATGCTTAAAATTGTCATCCATGTAATTAAATCTGAGTTCTGAAATTTCTTTTGTTAGAAAACCCTCATGTATTCTATATGCAAGGAAGGGCAGGTGGAGGCTCTGTGTGAACCTCTCTGGACTTGTCTCTTAGTAACGCTGTATCCTCAGAATAAAGGTCTAGTAGTAGCACAGGTACTTTCTTAGTGTAAAACTTCCTCAGAATCCCACTCAAATCCCTAAAATTCTCATCTGAAACCTAGAATCTTAAGACATTTTTTTTTTCCTGAACTGGGCTCAACAGAGTCCCATTAGTGGTATTTTCATTCAGAGAGCTTGAAGTAGATGCTATCCTGATCATATATAGAACGTAGATTGGAAGTATGTTTTTGCTCTCTTCACATACGTAGTTCACCCTTCATTTTTAGTTTCAGTTGGCTAATGCCAGAATGCAGCACACATATTTCAATATCTGGTTATAAGAATAAAAGCACATGCACACACAAGAATCCCTACTACATTTTACAAAGTTTAAAATATCATTCAGGATGCTTATCTTGTGCATAAGATGGTCTCCCATACTCTACATTCTAATTAAGTAGAGCAATAAATCAAAGCATGCTGGATGTTTTGTGAGGAACAGCTGGATTAAAATGTGCTTGAGAATAGGGGCTGGTGTCTTGGATGTCTTTTGGCAGACTGCCTGCATTGGTGCAGCTACAGAGTACTGGAACGCTTGATAATTTCAGGGCAAGTTCGTTTTCCATGGCTTACAACCTGCTTAATGCAGGGAAGAAAGCTTGTAACTGTTTTGCCATCTCATCAGTATGTGATATGGAATAATCACAGTGGTTACCTAACAGTGATGGAAAGCCAGAACAGCAAGGGAAAAGGGGACTGCAAATCTGACTGAACATGGGCATTTCAGGTTTGGAAATATGTGCTACCTACTAAAATGAGCTATCGACTAATTCAGGAAGAAATGTTATATGGGCTTAATGTTCATCTTCATCCACACTATAATGAGAAGGATTAGACTGGCTTCCATATGTGGAATATTTATTTCAGCAATACAAGAAAATGTATTTCCCTAATATTTTTTTCTGTATGCACAAGGCCTTAAATTTTACAGATGTGATTAATGTTTTAATTTGCTGTTCTAGTTGGATACAAGTTTACCATACGATATAAATTACTTACAAAGAAATTTGCTTATATGGAGCTTAATTCATAAGCTGTTTAACCACCTTGTGTGGCATTGCAGCTATTTCTTTATGGCACTCTGCAGCTATGGAGCTTATTTTAAAAATAAAAGCAATCATCGTGTAAAATATTTTGAAATCGTTCAAACTGAATTAAGGAAAAAATAACATACACACAAAAGATTGTCATTTAGTTAAAATTAAAAACAAAACAAAACAAAAAACAAAAACAAAAAAACAATGAAGCTTAGCAATTAAATCCTGGCTACGTTTTTTTAAAATTCAAAGTAATCCAGATAAGTTGAAGTTCACAAGCCTGATATGTTTATTGTTCATTTTTCAATTTTCTTGTTATGTCATTATCTAGTATTCTTTTGGCATGCATTTAGTATATGGTGGGTAAATCAAATACTGGTAAATATGATGCAGAACCTGGTTTCTTTCCAAATTAATTCTCACCTTAATGCTGTCAGAATAAACAATGCATTTTTTTAGAACTGGAGAATCATGCCGAATTAGCACTAACCCACCTTTTTACCTGTTCTCAACTTAAGCTCAATAGAAGTTGTCTATGTAAATTTAGTATGTGTGAATTTAAGTTTTAAATCTGTAATAGAAAGGTGATATCAATATTCCCCTTACGTACATTTTTTGAAGGCCCGTCCCATAGTATATATGAAATGCATTGAAACTTTAAAATTAGATATTTGTATTTGTGACTGCTACTAGTACCAATAAGTTTTCATTCAAATACTAAAGAAATCCACTGCAGGAGGGTGAATTATCATAAGAAATCTCAACCACTATGGGAGAAAGGGATAGATCTAGGTGTTGTGGGATTAGAGGCATATACAATTTATGAGAGGGGACCTCACCCTCTTAAATAAAATAGTACAATACTGAATTTACAAAATTACTCACAGTAGTGAATATTCCTTTAGAATGAAAAAAATAAATAAATCACAACAAATTAGTGGAGGCTTGAAGATATAGGTTCTGTTCCAGAAAACTGAGGCGATTTACTAGAAATGCTCACATAGAAATGCTACTTGAATATGACCTTGCTGTCTCTCCCTACCTGGAACCCTCTTCCAGCTCCCAGTCCTCTTGCCCTTTCAACAATAGCCCAGAGGGTTAATCATTAATTTCACCTAGATGGGCTTCTGATGGGAGCTTATGTTGGTAAACACAGTACTGATCTTTGCTGGTTTTCTCGCTTAGTTTTCATAATTCATTTGATGCTTCTCAGGTTGTTATTTAAAGTTGCTTAGAACAGGGGAAATGGTAACAAAAAAGGCAAATATAAAAAGGAAGTGAGGGAGAACTATATAGTATCAACTTGCTTGAAGACACCTGATCATATTTTCCCAAGCTGCTTAAGGATTAATTGGGTGAGATGGATTGTAAACATACAAGAAGAGCAGATACCCATGCCCCACTGGTTCCAGGTGCTTCCGTGTCCAGGTTGTGTGTAATGAATCCAGAAACATATATTCATCACAAGATCCCATTTACAATGGGCAATTTGCATTAATAGGGTGGGAAGTAAATTTCTGAGAAAAAATCCGAACTCTAGAGTTGGGATCTAGAGTACAATGTCTGTGGCTTGCTTTGCACTGTTAAAGATTTCTTTAAATACATTTTCTTTTCCTGACTTTCTTTCCTCAAATACTGTTTGCTTCTACTGAAGCCCATGTTGGAAGTTCTTGCTACTTTATTAAACCAGAACAAAATAATGGGGATAATTGAAATCCAATGGAATCCAAAATTAACACTCACATATTTAGCTTTTTTCTATATTAAAAAATAAAAACTTCCCAGAGTGTCAAAGTAACCAAATGTTTTCTGGAAAAGCCTCTAACAAGAAGCTGCAAAGAAATATAGGAATCTCAGAATATTTTGTTCTGAATAAATTGCATCTTTACAATCAGATTTTAACTTTTTAGCATGACCAATATATTGTAAACAGTGAAATTTGCCATACTGAAAATATCTGATCATTTTATTAAGTTTAGAACGATTAGTGTTCTCTGCATTCATGTGTGAAACATCTGTGATTTTACTGCTTGCCCTTGGGCCTCAGAAGACCAGGAAATATAGTGTGTTGTGTGAGGGGGGTGGGAAAGAAAGAGCTGAGCCACAGATCTGGGGGAAGCAGGTTGCCATGAAGGCAGGTAAGAACCAGAAGCAGTGGTGAAGGGAAGAAAGGACAGTATATTCTAATGCAAAAGAGGATTCTCCCCCCTCCTTTTCCGCCTGTGTACAGCAGTGTAGCCATTATCACCTTGACCACAATGTCAGTTCAGTATTAACTTTGCAACCTCCTTAAGGGGGCAGGGAGGAACGATGGGGGTAAGCAAGTTTGTGGATTGGAATTTTATAGCAAAAAAGCACAGCCCACAAGGAACACTGTTTTAAAGAAAGGCTGTTGTTAATGAGTAAGAAATATATTAAGGTTTTGCAATGCTTGAATCATTGACGATTGAATTGATCTTTCTATATTCTTCCTTATGATGAACACTGTAACAGTGAGTGTCAAAACATGTGCAATGCTAGATTTTTATGAAAACTTAATAATAATATTATATTATATGTGGATTATAAAAAAATAATAAAATAGTAATAAGTAGACATGTATTGAATATTTACTATATTCCAGACATTCTTCTAAACACCTTAAATGTATTCAGACATTTAATTCTCAAAGTATTCTTTTTTCACTTTACTGGTGATGAAACTGAGACCCAGAGAGGTTAAGAAGTTGCCCAAGCTCACAAGCTAGTAAGTAGTAGCAAATTCAGAATTCAGACCAGACATTCTAGCTGCAGAGTCCAAACTCCTCCTATGCCACACTTCTTTGTAAGATACTAAGTACTGAATTCTCCAAGCTCGAGTATGTTATAGTAAAGGCCAAATCAAACATGCATACCAAACCCAGAAAATATTTAACTGCTTGTGTTGTACTAGGTCTGTTCAGATTTGTTTTCTAGTCCTCTATTTTGCCTCCTAAAGATACAGCTTCTGTGCATCCAAAGATGATCATTAAAAAGCATACTTTTTGCAGCTGAATGATTGACTCATATATGTTGCCCAAGTCTATTTGTCTGATGAAGCCCTTGATAATTACTCACTTTGCTCTTCTTAGAAATAATTTGTTGGCAGTGCATTAGAACAACTTTATACAGCCTTTCAACAAAATATCAGCATAACCTAAGTGTACAAATGAGATGGTTGAATAGAAACATAAGAGTAGGATTCCAACATTTCTCTATGAGATGATGCAAGATCCATCTACATTTTTAAAACAAAAATTTAGGGATTCAAAAAATATAATTCAAGAAGAAATATAAACAACATAATTTTTGAGTAAAACAACCATAGCTTCTATTCCCTAAACGTACACTGAAGCCCAAAAATCACCTGGTTAGACTTAAACCTACATGACCTCATCATCTAACTAATAAACAATTATTCATAACCTTTGACATTTTTATATTGTGTTGGAGAACAAGTATCAGAGTAAAAAATAAAGACTGGTCCACTGTTTTATATTATTTACTGATGTATCATAAATGATACTGTCTTGTTTCAAAAAGGGTTTGTCATATAATCTGATTCTATCATCTTACTTTTATGATTGAGGAAGAACAGAATGCAGACAGTCCTAGGTAGAGACATAGAAAAATTATAAATTGGAGGAGACTGGGTGGCTCAGTTGGTTAAGCATCTGCCTTCTGCTCAGTTCATGATCCTGGGGGCCTGGGATAGAGCCCCATGTCAGGCTCCCTGCTCAGCGGGGAGTCTGCTTCTCCCTCTCCCTCTGTGCGCGCATGCTCTCTCTCTCTCACAAACACACACTCTCTCTCAAATAAATAAACATCTTTAAAAAAAAGAAAAATAGTAAATTGGTTTAAAATGAAAAAGACACTTAAAAAACCTTCAATTCACATGTTACAGTTTTAGTAAATGACTACTATGTATGATATTAATAAATTGGTAAACTGTTGTGGGATATACAGGTGATTCTTGGGAGAAAGGAGAAGCAGGGGATATGGACCTTTGGATGATAAACTTAAAATTTATTTGAAAAGAAATGGCACGCATGTGGGGCAACCTGAGATAATGCAAAGGAATGTACGGAAGTGTGAGACCAGTGGGGAAAGTTTGCTTAGTAAGCAGCACATACATTGTGGTAAAAGGATGGCCTCAGTCTCTGTAGGTGTCTCAAGCATGTGAAGTTTCACCTGCTCCTTGGAAAAAAAGATACCTACTGATGGATAGGGAAGGACTGGGGGAGAACTCCAGATGGAAAAATAGGCCAGCAACTTGTGGATTTCAATTGTGTGTCGGCAGTTCCTATAGCCTTTATGGGTGTATATTAGAGCTTAATGATATCACAGAAAATAAATAATATTATCTCTTCAATGAATATAGTTACTTTACTTGCTTTTGTTTGAAAACAAATTACTTTGTTTAAAGAGCTCTACCAGTGCATTCAGTGCAATGCAAAGAAATAAATAACTAAAGGTAAAACCTTCCATAATATTTATATGAAAGCTAAATACTATTTTAACATCTAGTCTTGTGTTGGGGTGCTAGTTTTAAATTGTTCTGTGATTGAGAGATGTGTTTTATTAACAGAAACTTGACCTAAATACAAGAGCTTAATAGGGCTGGAGAAATCAACTGTGATGTTTTAGTGGATTATAAAAAGATTTAATGATCAGTGACTGATTCCTATTTCCTTTTCATTGCTGATAACACAGCAATGAAATTGCTGCCAGTACTGCTTTCTGTAACTTTACTAAGAATCATTGTTTTTAAAAAAAGGGGGGAAAAAAAGACAAAATGAGATTAAGATTATTTGTTTGGTTATATAAGCTTTGCCTGATCCTGTTTAGAGTCACTTTGGGGATCTGCAAGTTTTTATTTCAAAGTTATGCCATTTGAAACCCTTTGGTGGCATAAACATTCCATTATATAGAAAAGCAGACACGTATACAAACTTAACTTGGCAGAAATATATGTTTGCAGCCAACAGACTGTGCACAGTAAGCCCAGAATGAAATATAATCAGGGGTCTGATGCTGACATGGTAAGAAGACTGTGGTCTCCTTAAAAAGTGATGAAAATGTTTTCCCTTAGAAATCAATTACAAAGAAAAGGGTTGGGGGAAGCATTGATGTTTTCTCGGGAAATGTGTTTTTAATAATTGTTTAATGTTTGTATTTATAGAAAAACTACCAAAACAAAATAAGTTCATCTTTGGAATGTTGAAGACCATGCACAGTATGTCAGGGAGTTGTTGGGTGATGCAGGCTGACCACTCAGAGGTCACCGACATACTATGTCTCCATTGATACATTTGCCACGTCCCAGGGCCTGGTCCCCAGCCTTTCAGGATCAGCAATTTGTTTTGGTCAGTACACCAAGAGTTCATAGGTCCCACAGAGCTGGACACCAATTTATCATGTTCATAGAGAATGAAATATCAAACATCAAATGACGATTTATTAATTTACAATGAAAAATACAAATGTTGGTCAGTCCAGAATTCTCAAGTTGGCTTTTTCTCATTTTAGCAAAGCCCCTACATGGGAGACTGAAATATTAGATAGTTTCTTGATTCCCTCACACAGATGACGAATGATATCTGTTATGACAGGTCTTGCTAGTTTAAAGATAATTTAATCAACCTGTTTTTACATGTTTATCCTTATACAGCACCAGTGGTGTCTAAGATGGTTTTTCACAACTTTACTTTTTCCTGAGCACCTACAGATACATATGTTTAAAATCATTAATAGTTTAAAATGAGCAGACATTAGGGATCCTAATAAATGAGGAAGCAAGTCTGTTTAACTACAGGTGCATTAATGTGACACAGAGAATATACTTTGAACATAGAACATCTCCTCCACATATTAAAAGACGAATATGGAAATCATTTGTTGAAATTCACTTGGTAACAACTGGATAATCCTTATTATTATTATTATTATTATTATTGGAAGATAAATGAAATTAGCATTTATGCATGTAACTACCTAATCAGATTGCTCACCTTTAGTTGGGAATTACCTTACCCAAATGATATGCCAGCTAGCCCTCCAAACATTCACCCTGACTCAAGCTAATCCATCATAGTAATCTCTTACCATGTCCACTGTCGGTCCAGCAGTCGACACTTGACCCTGGTCTGACCTATCATATAGTCTATTTTCTGGAAATCTGGGACTTAAGAAGGTCTCTCTCTCTCTCTCTCTCTCTGGTGGCTAATACTGGTAAAATGTCTAACTTGGGAACTGTCGTTGACCATGTGGGAAGCACAGGTCTACAAAAAGAGAGTATGCTAATAGTATGTAGAAAGAATCAAAGAAGATAAATGAAGGAAGTGTCCCAGGATCATTAAAATTTCTGGGTGCAGTGGCCTCTGAGGTTCAAATCCCTGAGCTTCCTGTAGCAGTTTTGGTTTTGGTTTTCATTTTGAGTATGAGATTTTGAGACACACACTATTTTTGTGAAGCAAATGAGAGTTTAGTTTGCGTTAATTGGAAAAAAATAATTCAAATAATACAAGAAAATTACTTGGAAATGTTGAGATTTATACTTTTAGCTAGATAAAATTCAAAGAAACAGTGATAAACATTTGTGATATAATAATATATTGTAAGTTATGTAGCATTTTCTTCATTCATAAAGGGGCCTTAGTGACTAACACTTACTACAAAAACCATACAATTCCGTATAAAATTTCAATAGTCATGCCTTTATATGTACCCAAGAGATATATATTCTCCCATATATATGAATATATTTATATAAATATAAATATATTTATATATTCATATATATACAAATAGTAATATTCAATGGCATATTGATTTTTTATTTCTTATAATTGAAAACATTGCATTAGTAAGATAATATCTAATTACTAGTAAAATCCTAAAGGAGCTGTTATTGCCAATATTTTCTTAATCACAGTCCTAAGTAGGAAATTTATTTTTACTCATTAACAGTTAGCATATTTGCTAAATGTGTACTATTTTCAAAGCACTCTTCTAGATGAGGAAGGTGAGATAAATATAAAAGGAAATGCATAACCTCCAAGAAGAATTATAGGATAGTTGAATATGCTTCAATAAATGTAAAAAATTACACAGTTCAACATGCCAGCAACTGTTTATTACCGTGTTTATTTTTTTTAATTTTTTTTTAAAGATTTTATTTATTTATTTGACAGAGATAGAGACAGCCAGCGAGAGAGGGAACACAAGCAGGGGGAGTGGGAGAGGAAGAAGCAGGCTCATAGCGGAGGAGCCTGATGTGGGGCTCGATCCCATAACGCCGGGATCACGCCCTGAGCCGAAGGCAGACGCTTAACCGCTGTGCCACCCAGGCACCCCTATTACCGTGTTTAAAGCATCCATGTCTTCAGTGGAACACTGGTAAATGCGGAGTGGGGATTAATTGTGGGTAATCTGCAATAAAAGTTTTTGTATCATTTTGAATGAAAGAAAGACATAAATTGAGTGTTCACTGTGTAGCTATATATGTGGATTTAGTTATTGTTGCAAATGGGAGCATTAACCTGAAGAATCAGCTTCAGAAATGCTTTTTCCCAACTCCAAGCTGATGATCAATCTGCTCACCGTCTGCCTAGAACAACTTTTCCCCACCCCACCCCACCTTTAACCTCTGACTTGTCTAGTTCCTATTCATTCTTCGTATCCCAAATGAGGAAGCCTCCTCCAGGATGCCTGCTACTAGTTTCCTAAAACTGAGTTAGATGCCACTCTGAGGACAGTTGATTCCCACCTCATGCTGGGCATTCTCACTGACTGAATGGCCTGTTTTCTCATCATTCTCTCCTCAATAAATTGTAAATTCCTACGGAGTAGACACTGTGCTCATTTTGAACATACTATCTTCAGAGATTAGCACAGTGCAGAGCATATAGCTTCTCAATAATAAATAAAGCAGTAATGAACAAATGTATCTAGGGTTTTTATATAAAAATTATTGAATAACTGTTTCATGGTAGTAAAGAAGGTGGTAAAATAGTTAAAGTAAGTCTGAAAGAACCCCAAGTTTGGGGCGCCTGGGTGGCTCAGTCGTTAAGCGTCTGCCTTCAGCTCAGGGCGTGATCCTGGCCTTCTGGGATCGAGTCCCCCATCGGGCTCCTCCGCTGGGAGTGTGATTCTTCCTCTCCCACTCCCCCTGCTTGTGTTCCCTCTCTCGCTGGCTATCTCTCTCTCTCTCTCTGTCAAATAAATAAAATCTTTAAAAAAAAAAAAAAGAACCCCAAGTTTGTTTTCTCAAATTGAAAATTGATATTTCTTTTCTCGAATTGAGAATTGAAACTAAGGCTTTGGTTATGATATGGAATCATAGGATAAATTATTACATTGGTTGTGAGGGATCTTATATTACTTAAATTGTCCCCCAAATGATAGGCAATAGTGAGACTTGGCATGATATTTATTGGGGAGATTGTAAACCTAAAATAAATTGCACCAAGCTTCCTGGCCTGTATAGCATACCAATATGGAAATCATGATTAGGAACAGAATATTTCACACCAGTAAGCTGAGTGTAAGCATGGTATTCTTGCTTCTACTAGTCCTGCCAGAGCAGTTGATGATGCACTTATCTGCTTTGGTTGAAAAAAGAAAAACATTTCAGGTAAACTATTGTTAATAATGCCTTAATGAACAGTGAAATTCTTTCTTATTTTTTTTTCAGAGTAAGTTCTTTTGATTCAGAAAAGGCTACTGAATGAAAGAATTCTTCTGCCTGATTTATGGGGCTTTTAAATAGCAGACAGCCCTTCCAATCAGGAAGCAGGACTGTGATTTTTAAGATTCACAGTCTGTAATGAGGACATAGCACTAAGCTGTCATTGCGCACAGATTAGAAATAAACTGCAGTAACATCCCTTTTATATTCCTGCCTGTATGTAGTATAAAAATGCATTATTTTATATAAGTATTTGGTTGATTATCCCTAATACAGATTATTTTTAAAAAGGACAAAAGAAGAGATTTGGTCTCAAATAAAGGGAAAAATATTGATATGGTTTACTCTTTCTGTTAACCACTTTTCTTAAAATGTTAATTTTCTTTCTTTTTTTTCACTTCTTAATATTTTTTAAATAATTTTTATTTTGTTATATTAGTCACCATACAGTATATCCCCAGTTTTTGATGCAATGTTCCATGATTCATTACGTGCATATAGCACTGTTAATTTTCTTACACACGTATTATACTAGGTATATATTAATTCCATCTACTGATGATATATGTGTATATGATAATCTGTGGTCAGAATTATACCTACATAAATGAACAAATAGTCATTGATGTATTTTAATTATGAAATATATTAGATATTAGAAAGCATAAATTATATAATTACCACCCACCAGCCTCAGTAATAAAACTTGAGAATCATTAGAAATCCCTGTTTGTCAGATCTCTCATTCTCTCCAAGAGTTAACTTCCATCCTGAATTTGCATCTCTTTATATTTAAAATAAATATATTTAAACAACATATTTCATTGGCTATATGTTTCTTTTTTTTTTTTTAAAGATTTTATTTATTTATTCGGCAGAGATAGAGACAGCCAGCGAGAGAGGGAACACAAGCAGGGGGAGTGGGAGAGGAAGAAGCAGGCTCAGAGCAGAAGAGCCTGATGTGGGGCTCAATCCCAGATCACTGGGACCACGCCCTGAGCCGAAGGCAGACGCCTAACCACTGTGCCACCCAGGCGCCCCTATATGTTTCTTTTTTAAAAAAGATTTATTTATTTTAGAGAGGCAGAGAGAGCACGTGAGTGGGAGGAGGGGCAGAGGGAGAGTATCTTCAAGCAGACTCCTCACTGAGCGCAGAGCCCCCAGGGCTTGATCTCACAACCCATGAGATCAGGACCTCAACTGAAACCAATAGTCTGGTGTTAAACCAACTGAGCCACCCAAGTGCCCCTGGCTATATATTTCTAAATTAACATGGCTCATACTACAAAAATATTTGAGCAACTTACTCTTCCCACCAAACATATTTTTGAAAATCTGAGACTTGTGGCTCCTTTTATTTTTGCCCCTTAAACATTCCACTTTGTGCCAAGTTTTATTTATCCATCTATTAAAATACAGTTGGGTTATTTTCATTAAAAAAATATTACAAATAATCATGCTATGAGCATCTCGTACATGCCTTGTGCAAACATGTGAAACTGTATTTTAGTGTATACTTTTTTTTTTTTTTTTGCATTTTATTCTCATGATTTGTTCATTGCATAACTGGAAGCCTGTATCTCCCACTCCCCTTCATCCATTTTGCCCATTTCCCTGCCTCCTCCCCTCTTGACTATATAGAGAGTGTATATACTTTGACTAAAGTTAAAGAATTTGAACATTTATCTGTATTAAATTTTGTTACATTGATTCTCTTAAGTGATTTTAACAATGAACTCTTACACTATCTGTAACTAAAAGTGAGTTTCCTTTATATCCTTGACAACACTTTATATTTTTAAAATTCCAATTTTTGCCATATCTTTTGGATATGAAATAATATCTCACCGGATTGTTTTCTGATTACTGGGGTCAAGGGAGAGGGAGTTGGAGAGGTTCAGATTTCTTCTTTCTGAATTATCTTTTCAAATCATTTGCTTAATAAAAATATTTTAATTAATTTTAATATTTTAGTGTTTTTCCTTTTTTGATTTCTGAGTTCTTCCTATACTCTAGATACTAATTCTTATTCCTGTATATTCACTGCTTCTCCCTCTGCCTGCCGCTCCCCCTGCTTGTGTACTCTCACTCTCTCCCTCTCTTTCCCTCTGACAAATAAATAAATAAAATCTTAAAAAAAAACAAACAATCCTGTGAAGTGCCATTTTAAAATTGAATTTGTAAAAAAAAAAGCAATAATTTCCTATCACAACATAAAATATTATCATCAAATTAATATCTTTAGCTAATATTTCTCATTTCTACCCTGTTCAAGCTCATAAAACATGAACAAAGAGCAAAAATAATTATGAGAAAATATCTTAAATTAAAAGGCAGAAATAAAAGTTGGAAAATTGGGCAAAATTTGTAATAAAATTATCACAAAACATAAATAAATGTATTTTGTATTTACGTGTAGAAATATGAAAATTAATATGGATATTCTTGATTATGACACCCAGTCCATTAAGAAATATAACCAATAAGATGCATATAATAATAACATACTGTATTTTTAACCATATGAGACTGATATTTGAGGCTTATAGTGAAATATTTAATTGGGATTCATATATTTTATGGCCATGTAGGTTGTGTAGATGTATTACTTAAGGGGCGCCTGGGTGGCACAGCGGTTAAGCGTCTGCCTTCGGCTCAGGGCATGATCCTGGCGTTATGGGATCGAGCCCCACATCAGGCTCTTCCGCTATGAGCCTGCTTCTTCCTCTCCCACTCCCCCTGCTTGTGTTCCCTCTCTCGCTGGCTGTCTCTCTCTGTCAAATAAATAAATAAAATCTTAAAAAAAAAAAAGATGTATTACTTAAGCTATGATCAGAAACAACCATTTGAAATTATCATTATTTGAAAAATTGTAAGACTGATACTCATGCATGATTATTTGTCCCTATACTGACAATTTCTGTTGTTACAATTTCTTCAGAATGATTCTTTGAACTTTGTGGTGTTTGATTTAGTCAGTGGGACTAATGCATGATGTCTTTGAGCAAAAGTACTCACAGTAGTTTTCTTCCAAGTCAGTACAATTATTGGAAAAAGTGACAAAAGTGGATTTAAATATCAACCAAATTTACATTTTTTTACAGCAATATACTTTAGAATATTTAACAGTTTGTCTACCAGAAGGGTTATACATTGCCCCATTAAATATATGTGAACACACTTAGCTATAGCCACATTAATTTTATAAAACATAATAGAATATGTAAATAAAATATCACCCCACTCCAAACATTTGTCTTGGGGCATTATTTTATTTTTGTTGCCATTGAAAATATATTAGGCAATAAAATTTTGTTAAATGGGCAAGTGTGCCACCAATCTACTGCAAAGAGATTTCTTTAAACCATTTAGAAAGGCATTATTAGTTCTTAATTCATAGGATCGTAGTGATAATAAATGGAAATAATTCACAAACATCAATAAGTACTAAAGTACTTGTTATAATTAATATTGTTACACAATCAGTTAAAACAAAATGAAAGATAAACTTATTTATAAAGCCATGATTCCCTCCCCAAGGCCATTTGATTTCTCTAACCCCCGTACTTACTCATTTACATATTATACATACCATCTTGTAGTTACAATTTTGTATTAAGCTCTAAAAAATGTACTTTGTGAAAAAGTTTCATGTTGCTAAATAGACTTCATAGTTTTCATTTTAATGTCTGTATATCAAATAATATGCAAAGATTTATATTTGGTTTTTAAGTATTTTAACATTTTAAATAATATTTAACTTTATTAATAAATAATTCTGCCCTTAATTTTTCATTCTACCTCATCATCATTAAGGTGACTCATAATTTTAAAATCAAGTTTGATAGACAAATAATGTCACTTAGTTGTTTAAATTATAAACATATTTTCTTCTGTCTATATACTAATTGTATTTCTGTTATGTGAATTATTCATGTTATTTGTCCCTTGGATTTGCATATATCTCTATATATGCATATATATATTTATCCATAATGTATCTGAATATATTTCTTATCAATTTTATAAATGGTTTATATAACATAAACCCTGTGGCCATAGTTGCTGTAAATATTTTTTTGTGTAAGCCATATTCCTTTTTATTCTGAAAACATAAAACAGGGTTTTAATTTCTATATGGTAAAGCCTGTCTGTCTTCTGTTTTCTGCTATCACTTCAAAGCTTAAAATTGTTGTCGCTTAGGAGATCTTATAAATATTCAAATATATTTTCTTCATTTTCTGATTTATACATTTTAAATATTATCTCAAAACAATGAAATTTATTTTGATGTGTATCTATAGGTGGAATTCCCAATTTTAGTTGATTAAAAACCACTACATAAAAAAATCCTGTATTTTTCTATTCTGTTGTGATTCTCCTTTTAAGATATGATAAAAGTACCAATAGAATCTACTGTTAATTTTTTATTCTATTTATTTCTATGTCTATTTTCGAATACTAGTTTTAATTCTGTCTACATTGGTGTAATCTCTGACGATTGAATTAAATGTGTTAAGATTCATCCTTATGGTTTTTTTTTCATGAGTTTTCATTATTTAAAAAAATTTGTAAGTCAAAGCTCTACATGTTTGAGGTAAGCCTTAAAATAGATTCTTTCAGAATTCTAAAAAATTATATTAGTTGTGAAATTTGGATCTATTCAACTGTGGAAATTAATGTATTTATACCATCCCTGAAACATTTTTTTCAACTTTTTAACCATTTTAGTATGATGTTTTTATGGATTTTAAACTTTTAATGTAGGGGATACTAAGTTAAACACCAACAAGCATTCTGATAAGGAACAGGATTCTTTAAAAAAAAAATTCCTCCGAAAAGCTGCAAAAAAACCATATTATTATGTCAAACCAAGTTTATATTCTACTTAAACACTTTTACATTTGGAAAATAGCTGATGTAAAGACCCTATTTTAATCCAGATTTCTCCTTCATGTTAGTGGCTCTTCACCCCTTTGGTCTGCTTCTAAATGTTAGAAAAATGCTAGCACAATGTTCAACCTAAATTAGAAAGAAAAAATAGCTCATTTTATAGAGGTTTTCTGCAACACTTGTATGTGAGTGTGATAGGACTATAGTCGAAGGAAAAAAAAGAGAAGAAATGTTTTCTAAAATGGAATGACTTTAATGAAACTGCTCAATCTGTACAACAGTATCATGTATTTTACTTGAATGAAGTTGTTAAACAAGATCTCTGTTTACATATACTGTTGTGCAATTATCAATCCAATCAAAAACTCACTCATTGTTTTTTTAATTCAAAAGTGATTAGCAAATGCTGAGAAGTCACCTTATCTCACTAAAACACAGGTACCAACTCAGAGTAAATATTTTGGTAAACAATTATTCTGTCCTTGCATATTCAGCAGTGTGCTAAATTATGCATAATCTTGCATAAGTAATAAGTGAAGGTAGCTTAAATTCAAGGTTTTTTTTTTTAACCTGACCTATTTCTTTCAGTGCTGTTAGCAGCTTAAATCATGTATGAGCTTTCTGTAAGGCTTCAATGAGTAGCTCGGGTGGAGAAACTTCAGTAATAAATTTCAGGAGAAGACAAGTTTTTTGACAGGCATAATGCAACACATACAGAGTCTGGAACTCACACTCTGGGAATTTAGAGCAATCCTCGCAAAGCAGCTTTTCCCTGTTACATTAATAGAGAAAATGAAGTATGAAAGTCCTCAGGAATTACTGCTAGGTGTAATTTAAATAATTTACCAGAAGACAGTTCAGCACATGCATTGAACAGGGGCATACAGAGTTTGCCATAAGCAGTTTATAAATAAACTATATTCCGCTGAAGTAAGTCAGGCATAAATTATAACTATTCCTTTTGTGGCTGCACCCTGTTCCTCATTGTAATAGTTATTTAAAAAAAAAATCAGGGTTATGACCTTCTCCTGGAAATCACACACATTGCCTGCCTTGTACCTTGCTTATGAGCTTCCTTATGGTTAATGGTTTCGTAGCTATGAGATCAAAATAAAAATACTATTGCTAGGGGAAAATGCATCACATATCTGTAAACAGAATTCTGCAAAAATTCTTTAGCCTGTTTGGGGGTAGGGGGAGATATGTGGCCAAAGACCATTAAGGAGATACAGATCATTTTATGAAAGCTTTATACAGTATATGTGGAGAAAAAGAGGATGTACTTTCTATTTCTTGCCTCTGGTGTTGTGCCTTAAATTATCAGGCCAAAATAAAAATTCCAAAGGAAATATATAATGAAGACTCAAAACTATGTAGAAATTATTTGTAAAACATGCATGTGGAGGCTAAAAACTTTTATTCTATGTGGCCTTGAGTTATTAAAGAGCAAATGGACTATAATGGTTTCAAAATTTTCCTAAAATATACTGGTGGTGCTTTGGAAGGAGACTTTGTAAAAGGCAGGCGATATGGAGTGCTTGCTCTATTCCTAAAACATCAAATTATAAACCACCATTCTGTAACTTTTACTTTCACTTGGCTTCCCTTTGATAGAAAAATGGACTCCTTGGGAAAAAAAAGAAAAAAAAGTATAGACTAGAGACTGAAGAGCTATGTTCCTGAAGTTATATAACACAGAAAGATAATGTACATTCTCATAAGTGCTCTTTTCAATATACATGAATCACACTTCCCAGGTTGTCCTTTAGAGTCATATACACTGTAGTTTCCCAGCTCTCCATTCTCCATATACATGTGGATATGTATGTAGTCATGTTATATATAATTTATATGTGTGTGTGTGTGTGTGTGTGTGTGTGTGTATGTGTGTTCGTCAGAGTTAACATTTTTTCTGGGAATGCATACTCTCCTTTCAGGTGTTATAACTAGAACCTAAATGCTGTTAGAGGAGATAGTGGGGAACATAGGAGAAATTATTGCTTTAATAATTATGCTTTAATTTTCAGAATCAATTTTGTAATAATGACCTCATAACTTGAAAACAAAGGAAATTCTTTTCTGAGCCTGGATCTGCAATGTGAAATGAAAATACACTTTTGTTTGTCTATGCCTTTAATGGAGAAGAAATACTTAATATAGTTGCCATTCATACATTCAGACCTGGACTGTCATTCATTCATATGATCTTCATATGTGATTGTAGGGGTCTTCATTGGAATATATTGCTTGTGGTGATGGAGCTGCATTGAGAAGCTTGGCCTATGTTGTGAGATGAATAATTTCTGAGAGTCTAATGTATAGCTTGAGGACTGTAGTTAATAATTCGGTATTATATACTTGAAATTAGTTAAGAGAGAGTCTTTTAGGTGTTCTCATCAAAAGATGAAAATAAAAAGTAACTATGTGAGGTGACAAATGGGTTAGTTAACTTGATTGTGGTAATCATTTCACAATAAATACATGCATTAAGTCATCGTGTTGAACACTTTAAATATATTACAATTTTATTTATCAACTATACCTCAATAAACCTGGGGTGGGGGGAAGCTTGACCCAGACCCCTAAAATAGGCAACTTGTCTGATATGGGTTAGAACCTTAATCTAAATACAGGGCTGTAAGTAACTAAATTAACCACAATAGATACATAACCTGTAGGAAAATTGTGAAAGCTTTGTAAAACTCCCTAAGACTTATTTGCCTGAATACAGGAAAAAATAAAGAAGTTCTGATATATGTCTCCCCTTAATACTCAATCAAAATTAACTCATGTAAAACTATAAGATCGTTGTCAAAATAATTTGTAATTTTCTATGTGTATCATTCACACAAAGTGAGTACATTTTTACATAGCTGTTATGGATGCTATCTCAAAATATAGTTTGAGAAATGTTGAAAGTCCCTCTATATTTAGGTAAAGGCATTTGGAAAAGTCTGGGAAACGACCATTCCAACATCTAAAGGAAGTATTATAAGAAATATTATAAAATATAAATGCTATAATAAGTGTGTACATAATGCTTACTTACATATTCTAATATTCATACTCATATAAGGATAAAGTTTGATCCTGTGGGTGTGAGGTTAGGTACAGTATCTGTTGATGGGACGTGGGAGGCAAGGTTGGGCATTGGGAAAGTGTTATTAGTACCTTGTGGTGCTGAGGAAAGGAACCCCCTTTGGACCACCAGAGGCAATCCTGCAAAATAGGAGATTTTTAGAGGCTCTGAGGCTACTTGAAAAGTAGGGGTATATAACCAAGATAAGGAAAGTAGTGTCGCAGGAATATAACAAATTCACAGTCTCCCTGTTTTGACTTTGGCCAGTCTAGGGTTGGCACTTACAAATTCAACTTCCTAACATTTTATTTAACCATTTATAAATCTGCAATCAAAACCCATATTGATAGTAGAATCCTTCTTTACTTGTTGATAGATTTGACACTTGTATGAAAATCTAAGTCATTTATTACTGTAATAGAATTCATCCCTCCAACATAGCTTCTTTATCAGTGATTGTTTCCATGTTAACATGTTGAACTTGTTACTCTAATGGAAAGTCTGGCAGCTTCTCTCATATTACTATATGAAAGGAACATTCTATCAGAGAAATAAATCAGGTTAAGCAATGTGCAAAGATCCATTATAACCTGTCATGTATCCACCAAATGTAGGATATGCATGTGTGTACGTGGTGTGTGTGTGTGTGTGTGACATTTTTGATAGTTGTCTGGTTAGTCTGCTACCATGGAGGTATTCATATTACAGAGGGTTCTCTGAATTGCTAGTGCTAGCATACAGGTATTTCTCCCAATATCTTCTCCTATTCTGGTTTTACAGTGAAGCTCAAGAAATTCATTGTGATTGAGCAGAAGTAAAGAAAAAAGCCTCTGTTTAACTGTTCCCATGTAAGGTGCCTGTGAATAGATCTATATAATATCAATTCAATCAAAGCAGGAATTTGGTCAATAGGATTTTGTAAGTTTTCCAGAAACTTTATACTCAGAGTCTGGAAATACAATTTTATTCTCATTTCTGTCCCCCTTATAGACTCCAAGAACTCTGCTTATGTTTAACTGTTTTTAAATGTAATCAACACATTTTAAAAACAAAATAAAAGAATGAACAAACAAAATAAAAAGCATATGCAAATACCAATGTCACACAATACTATTTTTCTCAGGAACATAAAATAGCACATTGTAGAGACCGAATAAATGTAGAATAAATGTAGAATAAATAGGCTATACTACAACTGGTTGTAGTTGTAATATAGCCTATCCCTGAAAAATGAGCTAAAGAATCAAGCATATTTTCCTATTCATGCTGCTTTTCTGCAACTAAATTTTAGTTTAGTTATAGAAATGTTGGTAGCAAACAATATCATATTTGGTTTTTTTTATTAATTCATTTCTTAATTCAAGGAATTTTTACCCAGGGAACTGTGTGGTGGGTATAGTATACTACTTACTGGGAGTCTACCATGTACCAGGAAAAACTATACTGAAGTTGTTTGAAATTACTAATGATCCATCATCAATAGAAAATTTATCATGTAATTTACATTAGCAAAAAACTAGCGTTAGATTTACCTCTGGAAAAATTTTCTTTATAAGGTACTTCTTTTTATGCATCCTTAAAGGTAAGCGCTAAGTCTCCAATCATTTTTATAATCAAATGCAACTTAAAACATATGCTGTTTATTAATGAAGTGTTTCTTTGATCTATAATTAGAACTTATATAGACATATTATTATAATTTTCTTTATTTGTTCCAATTTCTACTTGAATTAGCTGTAAACAGTAAAAACATAGCATCATTTAAACTCTTTTAACCAATGATGTTCTTTGGAAAAGCATTTTTTTTTTATTATTGAATTGAAACTTCAGTAGATTAAGTAATGTTAACATGAAATTTTTTCTTAATATGCAATAAATAGGTTGTAGACCTGATGAAAACAGTTTAGTTAAAAGAATTCCATTAGCATCATTACAATGATAGAGAAAATAATGTGCAAAATAGAGTCACTGTCATGATCCTGACCTTGTGATACAAATTAAAATAAAGAAAAGTGTCATATTTCTCCATGGTTCAACTTGGGTTCACCTAATAGAACTCTGACAAAAGCAAATGTTTTGTCACTTAGTCTGTTGCCAAGAACATTTTAGTGCATAATTAATGATAATCCACTCTTTAATATGTGTATATGAATGAACACAAAGTTGCTGCTGGTGCCACAGAGACAATATCATGTTCGGTGTGAAGAGAGCAGCACAATTTCTACTAAAATAATGAGCTGTGGAAAGGATAATGGAAGGTGTCAGAAGCACAATAAACATGATTAGAGTGGACGAGGGAAAAAGAACAATATTTAGCACCGCCAGGATTTTTCTCTTAAAAAAAGAAACGTAAGTCGTTGATAGGTTTTTCATGACTCCTCTCACCATGTTGCCTATAAATATCATGGAATATGCAGCCTATTGCTTAGCTTATACCTCTCTCTTATATGCTGACCCCTTCTTCTCTAATTGGCCTTCAAGATTTGGTGTTTTCTAGAGTAGTGTTTATTATTTTACTGTGTTTACAAATTACCTGAGGAGTATGTTAAGATGCAGATTCTGATTTAACAGATCTGGGGTGGATCTGGAGATTTTTCATTTCAAACTAGCTTCCAAAAGTTGCCCTTGTTGCTGGAGACATGGACAACATTTGACTGGCAAAGCCTAGGGAACCATCCTTGAGCCTCTTCTCAGTAGACACAATCTTCCAGGCCAGTTAATCCACTTCCACAAATTTAAATATATCATGTATGTACATGATTTGTTACTCTTTATCCTCAGCCTCATAAATTCTAATCTTCAGAATCATTGATTTATTTAACATATTGTCATCCTCAAACCCAATCTTTCTGCTTTATGTCCTATCATATTAATGATACTACCATTTCTCAAGTTGGCTGAGATGGTCATATTATATTCATTTTGCAGATATGGCTTTGAAAGTTAGGTAATATATTAAAATGATTCTGCTGGTAAGTAAGGTAGCCAAGATTTGAGCACATGGTAGTTGATTTGAAAGTCTGTGCTCATTCACTATGTTTGGTTACCTCTTTCTAGAATAACCTTCCTCTTCTTTTCCTGCTGATGAGCTCACTTAATCATAAAATGTATTTTTTCTGTTTAACTTCTTCCAGTTTTTCATGGCAATGTGATGTCGTCTTTCCTCTATGATTCCACAGCAGTTTGATATACATTCTTATCAAGGAACATATCATATTGCATTCCAATTATTGGTTGAGATGTCTGTTCTCACACCTTGGGCTGTAAGCTCCTGAAGTCTGGGATTGTGTCTTACTTATCTGTTAATTTTTTAATTAGAAAAAAACAAATACATGATAATATTAAAAATAAATCAAATGATATGGAAACATACAAAAAAAAAATTTCTTGCGAATAACTCTCCAAATCCTACTTCTCTGCATTAGGTGACCATTATTCTGAGTTTGGCATGCTATCTTTAAAAGCATTATCTATGCACATCTACCCATATACTTATATATAATCTCTGTATCTACATAGCTATTGGTACATGTACATAAATACGTACTATATAAATTGGATCATATTGTACAAATTATTCTGTGACTTGCTTTTATTTCCATTAGCAACATATCTTGGACAACTTTCCATATAGTTATATATAGATATGACATTATTTTTAATGATTATAAATAATCCATGATATAGGGTTTATAATTTAAAAATATTTACATATATGGACAATTTAAAGTTTTCAACATTTTTCTATTACATATAAGTTGAAAAAAGATATTTGTTTTTGTCCTTGTTCAAGTATTTTCTTTATGATATATATCTAGGCTTGAAATCACTAATTCAAAATATATTTGCTTGCAATTTTGATGCAGACAGCCAAATTGCCTGATAAGAAGACTGTACCAATGGATGCTGCCATAAATAGAATGACCATTATTTTTTCCTAAAAACAATATGTACATGTTTTTCTTATCCACACTGAGTCTTATCAAACTATTAATTTTTGCCAGCACAGGTGAAAAGTATATATTTTTATTTATTTTCATTTCCCTGATTACTTGTGATCTTAGCATTTTAGGGGGAGTTAGGGGAAGCATCTTTTTCTATTTGATTTTTTTCTCTATGATGGCCATTCTTACCATTCAATCATTTTTTTTCTATTGAGCTTTCATGTTTTAATGATTTATAGAGGTTCTCCATACATTTAGAAATTTATCGTTTTATATGTTGAAATATTTTTCTCAGTCTCTTGCTTTTAAATTTATTTAAAATTAAATGAAATATTCAGATTTCACATTTTCTTATGATGTTATTTTTATGTTCTCTTGTTTAGTTCTTTACACATTTCTCTTACTCTCTAGTTTCTTATTTGTCAAGTTTATTATGCTATTTTACATACAGTAAGTTCATTATTTTTCGATGTATAATTAGATGAGTTTGAATAAACAGAAATAGTTATATAATCATCACCACAATAAAGATATAGAATATTTTTGTCACCACAATAAGATGAAATTATTCTCCTCTGTAGATGAGTGCGAACCCCTGACTTACTTGCTTTCTCTTCCTATTCCTTTATCTTTTCCAGAATGTCATATAAGCAGGATGATATAGTATACAGAATCTGGTAACTAGCTGTTTTCTTTTAACACAATGATTTCGAAATTCATCCATGTTATGAATCTATCAGCAGTTCATTCCTCATTCCTCATTGAGTAGTATTCTCTTGTAAAGATGAACCACATTTTTTAAATACAGTCACCTATTGATGGACATTCGGGTTATTTCTAGGTTTTGGTGATTGTAAATAAATTATAAACATTCACAAAAAGGTCTTTGTGTGGACTTATGCTTTCGTATTTTCTTGGATAGATTACTAGGGATGTAACTGCTGGGTTTATAGTCAGTCTCTGTTTTCCAGGTGGCTGTGCAATCTGCATTCCCACCAGCAATGCACGAGAATTGCAGTTGCACCTCGTCCTTGCCAGTACTTGTTATTGCCTGGTTGTTATTTGCTGAGCCATTTTTATGTGTAGAGTGATTTCTTATTGTGGTTTTAATGTCCGTTTCATGTCTAATGAGGAGGGGGATCTGTTCATATCTATTTGCCATTGGTACCTCTGAATAGAAGTGTCTGTTCAAATCTGTAATTATTTTTGAAGATATTAGATTATTGTTTTCCTTATTATTGAGTTTGGAGAGTTTTTCTAGACACAAGTCCTTTATCAGATGTGTGTTTTGCTAATATTTTTCTCTCAGTCTGTGTCTTGCTTTTTCATTTTTAAGTGATTTTCAAAGAGCAGAAGTTTTTAATTTCAATGAAGTCCAATTTATTTAGCTTTTCTTTTAAGTTTGCTTTTTGTGTTCTATTTAAGAAATAATCATGCAATCTAAAGTTGCAATCATGCTTTATTTTGGTACATTTTCTTTTAGATTAGAGGTTTTTGAGTTTTAGGCTTTACTTTTAGGTCTAGAATTCATTTCTAGTTTTGTTTCATATGGTGTGAGGTGAGGATCTAGGTTCATTTTTTTTTTTGTCAGATGTACAATTGTATCCCCACAAAACTTAGTGGTGGCAAACATTAAACATTTATTATCTTACATTTTCTGTGGCTTAGGGACCCAGGAGCAGTTTTGCTAAGTAGTCTGGCTCGGGTCATCCACAAGGCTGTAATCAAAATGTAGGTCAGAGCTTTAGTCAAGACTCAAACAAGGAAGGCTCTGCTCCCAAGCTCACTAACATGGCATTGGTAGGCCTTCAGTCTTCACTGGATATTGGCCAGAGATGTCAGTTCTTTGCCAGGTGTACCTCTCCACAGAGACAGCTTTCTGTCTCCAGAACTGAAGATCCACTTACAAGAGAACACCCAAGAAAGAAGCTATAAGCTGTTTACAACCTAATCTTGGAATCAGTATCTCATCACTTTTGTTGTGTGCTGTTAATTAGAAATGAGGCAATAGTTTAACCCATTATTAAGAGGAAGGGATTCCTAAGGGTGTTGATATCTGGAAAAAAAAAATCATTACAAGCCATCTTAAAGGCTATCCAGTACATATGAGTTTATTTTTAGACTCCCTCTTTGGTTCCGTAGATATATAGGTCTGCCCTTATCCCAATACCACACTATCTTAATTATTGTAGCTTTAGAATCAATCTCGAATTTAGGTAAAGCGTATTCTCCAACTTTTTTCCCCTGCAATTGTTTTCATTTTTTCTAGATCCTTTGCTTTTTCATAAACATTTTAGAACCAGCTTGTCAATATTTACAAAAAACTAGGGGGGTTTTGTTCAGAATTGCATCAAAACTACATAAATTTAAGAAGATTGACATCTTAATATCAATCTTTCAGTACAAAAAAATCCATTACTCCCTTTTTAAAATTTTCTCAAAAAAGTTATGAAATTTTCTGTAGTCTATCTTATATGGGTTTGTAGATACAGCCCTTAAGTATTTAATGTTTTTTAATACTATGTCAAATGGTATTCTGTATTTCAATTTTCAATTATTCACTGTTACTACATATAGATTCTATTGATTTTTTAAAAATTGACCTTTTAAATTGAGCCCTGATATACTCACCTATTCACTCTTTTCTAAATTCTATAGGATTCTCTAAAATGATCATGGTATCTGTGAGTTTAAAAAAAAAAGTTTGCATCTTTCTTTTGAATCTAAATGTTTTTGGGGTTTTTTTTCTTTATTCATTGACTAAGATTTCCACTACAGTTTTGTTGTTGTTGTTGTTGTTGTTGTTTTTAAGATTTTATTTATTTATTTATCAGAGAGAGAGAGAGCACAAGCAGGGGTGTGGCAGGCAGGGGGAGAAGCAGGCTCTCCGCTGAGCAAGGAGCCAAATGTGGGGCTCAATCCAAGGACCCTGGGATCATGAGCTGAGCTTAAGGCAGACCCTTAACTGACTGTGCCACCCAGGAGTCCCTCCACCACAGTTTTGAATAGGATAAGTTTAAGTAGACCTAATCATCTTATTTCTGATCTTTGGGAGCGCATTCAGTTTTTAACTATTAAATATGATTTGCTATAGGTTAGTTATAGGTTTTTAATAGAAGCCTTTTATCATATTGATGGAATTCTCTTCTAATTCTACTTCACTGAAAGTATCTTTATCATAAATATTGAATGTTTAGAAATTACTTTGTGCATCTGCTGAGATGATTCTATGTTTTTTCTTTTTCAGTCAATTGACATTGGTTGATATTGAATTGACTGAATTATGAATGTTGAACCAACTTTGCATGCCTGGGATAAACCCCAGTAGTCATTATACATTTGGCACATAATTTGGTGCACAATACATTATACATATATACACTGTGTATTCATATACATATATGCATATATATACTCACACATGTAATAGTACATGTATATATATGACAACAAATATGTACAATAATACATATGTACAATAATATATATAGATGTTTGAAAGGCATATATCACACATATATAGCACAATATATGTTATATGTGTAAAATTATGCATATATATTTGAGACAAAGAAAGCAAGCCCTGGCTGTGAAAATTCTTTTGTACTAGTCTGGAGAATCTGAGGTTAATACATCATGCCATGTAAAGGCATTAAAGTTTTAATATCAAAATAAATAAATAAATAAAAATTTTAATACAGTTATATGATTTGATCACTACAGTCATGTGGGAAGAATAATCTGGTTTTAGTGGAGAGAACTTTTTAGAGAAGAAACAACCTAAGATCAAGGATGGACTTATTTAGAGCATTCAAAGTCCTCTTGATGGATAACATAGGATGACTTGCACCATAGAATAAATAGAAGGAGAGTAGTGGAAATAAGATTTAGTAAAAAGAACTTAAAGCAACTTTTGAAGCAAATTAAACAGTAGAAATTTGTCAAAAGTAGGTGAAAGGTTATGAATGTTTCTAAAATGTTAAATATGGGTGATCAGGAGAACAATGGTACAATATTAACTTGAATATTTGCTAGTTTAAAATATAGCCAACTCATCAGCTTGGTAAGGGGTAGGGTGGTTGGGAGGCTAAATTATTGGTGAATTAAACAGAAAATGGAGATGGAGATTACAAAAAGGCATCTGAGCAGGTGGGAGTGGAGGAATTCTAAATACTGTTGGGGAAATACATTAGGGCCATAGGCAATCCCAACCACAAATTATTAATCATGGTTTCCAACTGTTGGAAGTAAAAAACAGTAGACTGATCAGCCTATAGTCAGAAATGAAGGGACCTTATAAAAATGGCAGGTAGTCAGGCAAGAAAGAAATCAAGCGCATCAAGGGAAGCAGGTGTATCTGTGTATATTATGAGTGAAAAATCACAAAATTTGACCTTAGAAAGTCATTTTCAAGGAAGTGGGGAAATGGGAACTTTGATGTATATTTTATAAGTTAATTAAAGTGTAGTGGGTATTACAGCAGTTCGTTGGCCAGCTTTATTTGCATACCAGCATCAGCATTAATGGAGAAAAATACAGAGAAAGTTCTGCATATTACATATATATATATGTATATATATACTCTATGTAATATATTAATGTATTATTTATATATTAACATTTATTAACATTAATTACTATTAATATTTTATATTGATGCTGATATTAATTATCATATTTTAGCATACACTATGTTAATGCATACTGATTATCTATATTAATACATAAATATTAAAATTACTTTTAAAAATAATTTCAACCCTGAAATTATTTCATCCTATTTTAAAATTACTGTATCAAATTGTAAACCACGTTATTCTTTGAAACACTTCTACTGTTATTTTCCCCAAACTTCAATTTCTATCCTTTTTTGCGTCCTTTTATTTTCCTGTTTATTCCTTTTTGAACCCATTTAAAAGATATTTTATAGCCATTTAGTGCTTTTCTGTCCCCAGTTCCTTCCTTTTATCTCCCTAATTTCGTGTGGAAATAATTTTTCTCAGATTATAAGTATGTATTATGTGTTCGTTTGACAAATAAATATCAAAGATCTACTACCAAATAGCAGCAATACAGACAAAAGAGGACTGTTTTCAATAAGATTATATTCTAACATACAAAACAATATGTAAAAATAAACAATGAACAAAATTTAAGTGGAAAAATAGTATATTAGATAATATCTTCTATGAAATAAAAGCAAAAATGAAGTAGGGCCATAGAACAGGAGCATAAAGAGGGTGAAGGGTGGAAGGCAGGTTACAGCTTTAGGTAGGGTAGTCGTGGTAGGACTCACTGAGCATGAATTATTTCAGCAAACCACTCAAAGCTGATGAGAGAGCAGTCATCCATCACCTGAGGGGCTGTCATTGAGCACTGGGAGCAGCAGAACCAAGGATCTAAGCCTGAGTTATGGCTACTGCTCGAGGATCAGCACGGTGACCGGTGGGGCTGGAAAGGAGTGAGCAAAGAAAACACCGAAGGACATGAGTCACACAGGTATAGGGACTACGTGTAGGGCCTTGTAAGCTACTGGCCCTTACTAGGGAATAAAAAGTAAAATTATTAGAGTTTGGCAGGGAAGTGATAGATTTAATACCGGTTTTTAAAAAATCATTTTAGGTGCTGTGTTGGAAAGAGGCCATAAGGCAACTAGGAAAAAAATCAGGGAGATAATTTAAAAGGCTGGTCTCAGAGAGAAAAATCAGAATTTTCTGATGATTGGATTTGGTGTGCGAATGAAAGAGGGAAGTTAAGAATGACTTCAAGTATTTGGCCTGAGGAAGAAGAAGCGGGGGTTGTCATAAACTGATATGGGAAAGTTGTGAGTAAAGTAGATTGGAGGGGTAATACCAGGAGTCAGGTTAGTACATTTTGAATTTGAGATGCCTAATAGACATCTAAGTAAAGATGCTGATAAACAGTTGGATATAAGAGTCTGGAGTTCATGAAAGACATCTGAGCTAAAGATATTATATAATAGTCATTTGCATATAGATGGTAGTTAAAACCTGGATGAGATTTTGAAAAGACTGAATGAGACTTCCAAGAAAATGAATGTGGGTAGAGGCATGAATGAAAGACTGAGCCCTGGGATGTTGGGGAGCAGGAGGAGAATTGGCAAAGTGCATTGAGAGGAGCTATCACTGAGGCTGGAGGAAAACTAAGGTTAAAATGTATTAAGTATGAGAGAAAGATTCACTGGGTTAAATTCTTCTGGTGGCTAAATAAATTGATTGAGAAATAACCACTAGATTTGGTATTGTGGACATCATCTATGACCTATAAGGCCATTTTGGTATAGTGGTGGGGAAAAAAGCCTGAGTGGAATGAACTTTAGAGAAAAATGGGATAAGAGGAATTAGAGAAGGATTATAGGTGGTTCTTTTGGGAATTTTTGCTATGGTGTGGAAAAAGGGATCAGAAGGGAATATAGAGCCAGAAAAATGTTTTATTATTTTTTAATGGAAGAAATAAGAGCATATTTGTATGACTGAAGGGGAAAATAAAAATTGATGAAGCATATCAAAGGGGAAATTCTGGGAGCAAGCAGACCACAACTTCCAAGATCTAATGCAAAAGTGGAGGCGATGGCCTTAGAAGCTCAAGGAGTCCATCAGTTTTAACAAGAAGGGAGGCAAGTACATCAGTAGAAATTATGGTGGCTAGGGGTATGGTAGTGGAAGCTCGAGCAGGTTATATTTTGTGTGCTTCTTTTTCTCAGTGAAATAGAAAGCAGGGTCTTTGGCAGTGAGTAGAAATGGAGGAGTAGGTGTTGGGGATTTAGGAAGAGAGAAGTTACAGAATAATCACCTAGGAAGGTGGATCAGTGAATGAATAAGTGAAATGTTGTAGGATTGCTGGAGACCAGTACAGAGCCCTTAAAGTTCATGGTCATGAATTTAAACTGCATTTAAACACACAGTCTATGTGGTTGTGGTACTTTTCTCCAGCTGCATTCAGCATGGCTGCGGGTATAAAAATAGACTTAAGAGTAAGAATTTTTCTCAAAACTATGCTGAAGGAAGAAAAGGGCAAGGAAGTCAGTGGTGTATGGAAAATGAAAGGGAAGGAGGCATGTAGACCAATGATTTCATTCCTAGCAAAATCCAAAGGGGCAATGACTTTAGATTCTTTGCAGATCCGTAGTGAATTTCAATATACAGAATAATTTTGCTAGGAAAAATAGGGAAATGGCAACAAAATAAATGTAGGTAGGAGATGATAAAAAAGAAAGAGACAAGGAAAACTGGAGCTATAAAGTAGCTGAATCTAGATAGTTTCAGTCACACTTGTGATCTTCTGAATGACAATCATCCCTCTGTCGTTCCTACTTGTTTTTTTACTTTGCGGTCTTTCTGTAGCTCGAATACCATGTTCTCAGGTGGTGAAGTCAGCTGTCAATAAGTATGTACTTTTACTTGAAATAGTCAACAACATTTCTATCTCCCCCTATAGCACTATTGCAGGCACCCATTTAAAATGTGAAACAGGACTCCTCAATAAAATATGCATGTGGACACAAGTTCAAAAGTTCAGCCCACCATGCTGCTAAAATTCAGACAGGGAAGTAGTAAAGTGCCATTCATCAGTCATTCAAATTGGGTATACTTAATGGAATTATGACAAAAGCCCATGTTCTTTTCTTTTCAAGAGTGTTGCCGTGTTAAATTGTACAGCCTTGTTAATGATATTCTACTCATGTCATTCAATTCAGGAAATGTTACAATAAGCATTAGAATATGATTATTGTATAATATAATAATTTTTTTGCTTCTAGCCCTATGTCAAACCAGACGCCCATCCAACTTCAGTGCTGTGACTATTTGTCACAAATCTCAATGACTTGATGTTCCAGGTGCTACTGAACTTGTTCAGAATACTTCATTCATGATATCAATCCTATGGCTAGCTAAAACATTGAAGTTTGTAAATAAGACTGCATGTACTCATTTGAAACATGACCATTGTTTTCACTTAAAAACTGGGAAGAGAAGGCTTGGCAGGGAGCCACATCCTTTCCTGGCATTACTTAGATGACCTTTAATGTGCTTGATCAGGATATGAGTCACTGTTTCTGAGAACTGGAGTTCTTGCAGAGTGGTCACCTTGTTGGAAGGGAACTGAAGATGTAATTCTTTAGTCACACCTATATGATCTCAGTGTCTGCTATAAAGTGGATAGAAAAAATTAAACAAAAATAAAAGAATCCAAAACTTAATACTTGAGATGATAAGTATTTCCTGTTTAGACAAAGGGAAATGCTCTATCATGGAATATAAGATGTACTTCTGTTGTAGTACCTTAACCATAAAGAGTTAAAAAAGAACCTCAAGCTATTAGTCTCCATTCTAGCTTTTTGAATGTCTTCCTTGATGGTTATGAAGTTAGGTATACTTCTGCCTGCATTTGATTATGTAAGTGTTAGACTATAGAACCTTATCTGTCAGTGTTGCTAGCAGAATAAAAGAAGAGGAAGAAATGAAATGGAGGAGTTGATGAATATTTAATAATGCTTTTAATCAGTCTCAGCAAATAAACATTTCTCAGGCTGCTTTGCAAATGAGATTTCCCCATCATAGGAGCTTGCAGATGTATTTTTTCTTCTCCCCAGTGAAAATCTTGGGAGTCTGGTTGGACTAGTAAATGATTTTATAATCATTAATGAATTTTAATGACTGACAACTTAAAGTAAACAAAAATAATATTGAAATGTGTTTTCTTGATGAAGTTGCTATCAAAATGTACATTGCATATTTTCCTAAAGTATTCACTTATTAAAGGCATAATCTTTTACATTTTGATGTTTAGCTTGTATGATTCCTTATATATTCCCTAATCACTTTAATTGGTACATTTAGTAGTTGTGGAAATCAAAAGCAGCAGAGAGAAATGCCAACCATAGGACACAAGCTATAAAGATCCTTTCAGATGATGATGAGATTGGAAATGTTAATAAGTCCGCTGTGACCAGCGATGACCAGATATCATCTTTAGACTTTCAATGAAGTCTAAAGATGATAAGACTTCTAAAAGATTTGGTGATACCTCTCTCAGTAAATGTAAACAAAAATGAGCCAGGTATGCCATAGCTGGGAAAACAACCAATATGGAGAAAAAAAGAATAATATTGCGTAAAGTATTGTTGAAAAGCAAGACCTTATGTTACATTAAGCCAACAGCACATATCCAGAACTAACTGGATATTTTGTGGTCTGATCCACTGCCTTCAGGATCACTAGGAATGTCCTGATTGGATCTTGAAAAGTCAAACAAAATTCCTATAGATATCCATTTTTTCTCATGGTGACCAATTTTAATCCCTTGTAATTCTTGCACTCCTCTATAAGTAGCATTTTTTTCAAAATCCAGTGGATTGGATCCATTAGGGTTTCTAGAAAGGCATGAAATGAAATGCTGATTTCGATATTGTTTTATTATATAGTAGTGTGTGTGTGTGTGTGTTTAAAATAATTGCCAAAAGACTCTTTGCACTCTTATTTTTATGGCAACTTGTGTTATATGGAGGAAATGAGCTCTGCACACAGAGAAACAGTAGAAGAAGTATCACTTCTACATTTGGGCCACCATGGACTTCCTTCACAAATAACTATGACTTATTTATGACTTTATCTGACTTTTTTAAAAAATCAGGTGCTACTGGTGGAGGTAGTTGGGAAGGTGATATCTACAACATTTATAAATCAAATATCATTTACTACAAACATATCTGTCTTGCGGTCGATATTTTAAATCACAGTAGCCACAACTTTTCCTAAACCAAGTGTTTAAATCCAAATTCTACCACAAAGGAATGTAGACCACATTTTGGGCTTAGTACTGTACCTTGACCTGAGTCATGCTAAACAGTAGCTTCCAGTTCACTATCACGGACTGGAAATATTTCTCTGAGGCACTATGTAAGCCAGATTGGTAAAGAGAGGCAGGGATAAATCTATTGGAGAATAATTCTAAATCTTTTCCAGTACCTGTGTTCCTCTTAAATCTCCTGCAATTCTTCTCAATCTTCCAGATTCATTTTCCAGAAGTTTTCAGATGACTTTTGATTGGAAGGCTTAAAAAAAAGCCTGGATTTTCACCAGAAAATTACATTTACAGTTCTACTCTGAAAGTGTTTATCTGTGGAATTACCCATGAGTTCATCTCCTAGGTTAGTTCCACCTTTCACCTCAATCAAGGAAAAGCCATCTTTTATGTCATAATCCAAAATCCATATACCCCAGAGAGGTGCTGCCCAGTCATTGTGTTCCACTAAGAGGGATCTGAAATTTTATCTTTTCGACAGCTAAGAATTTGAAAGATAGACAAGTTTTACTTTCATTCTATAACTAGCATTTTTTTTAAAAGCCACTTTAGCAGAGATTGAAGAGAAGCAAAGGATTATTCTCTCACTTTTAAAAATACTCTCTATACAATCCAATTTATTTAAATGTCTCTTGGCAAACTCAAAACAAAGAGGGAGACAGAAAAGTTCTGGTTCAAAGAGGGCAACACCTAAGTACAGTTACTGTAAAAGAGATCTGTTCCTAAATAAAACACTTACTAAAAGGATGAATTAATGGATATAGGAAGACAGACTTTAAAAATTCTAGCCTTTTCTTTTGATTATTTTTAAAATGAGTAGTTAGCTGTAAAGTAAAACTGTGAATTTTATTGATAAAAATTGGTGTTGGAGAGCTTTTTTAAAAAAATAGACTATTTTTAAGAGCAGTTCAAGGTTCAGAGAAAAATTGAGCAGAAGGTACAGAGTTTTCTATATACCCTCTCCCCTGCCCCCCCCCCAGCATATGCATAGCCTACATTAATATCAAAATCTTCCACCAGAGTGAAACATTTCCTACAATCAATGGGCCTACATTGATATAACACTATCACCCAAGTCTACAGTTTACATTAGAGTTCATGCTTGATGTTGTACATTTCTATGGGTTTTGAAAAATGTATAATGATATGTATCCACCATTTCAGAATAATAGAGTAGTTTCACTGCCCTAAAAATTCTCTCTGCTTTGTCCATTCACCCCTCCATGACACCTAATCACTAGCACCGCTAATCCTTTGACAGTTTAAATTATCTCCAGAGCACCCTGGTAGAGTCTGAAATCATCCCCATACATGGGGGTAAGGGAGAGTCTGAAGAAAGAGGCAGGCCATTCCAGGTTGGTAGGTGGCAGTTTTAATAAGCAAAAGGAACTTACATACAAAGCTTGTCTTGGGCAGCAACAAGATGAATAGATCCCTGCACCAACCTGCCAAATCTTAACAGGGTTCAGTCACATATACCATGTAAGTATTCTCAATACCACATCAATATCTCAAAAACATGTCTTTGGAGCAGCCGATAAGAGTGGGAAAGACCAGCAAAACCCACATTTCAAAAACAGAGGATAGGGTGATGAGCCTCTAATTGTTTGGGTCCAGCTCACTCATCAACTGTTCATGTTTTTTCAATGACCTTCTCCAATATCTTGGGGAGACAGTAAAGTCTCCACAGTTGTGCCTTTTCTAGAATGTCATATGGTTGGAGTCATAAAATATTAGCATTTTCAGATTGACTTCTTTCATTTAGTAATATGTATTCAAGTCTCTTCCACATCTTTTTGTGACTTGATATAGCCCATTCCTTTTTAGCACTGAATACTATTCCACTGTCTGGATGTACCTCAATTTATTTACACATTTACCTGCTCAAGGACATCTTAGTTGCCTCCCGTTTTGTCAATAATAAAAAAAGCTGCTATTAACATCCATATGCAGGCTTTTGTGTGGACATAAATTTTCAACTCCTCTGTGTAAATATTGATAAGCATGATTGTTGGATCATAAGGTAAGATTGTTTCGTAAGAAATTTCCCAAATGTCTTCCTTAGTGGCTGTGTACCAGTTTCCATTTCTATCAGCAATGAATGAGAATTTCTGTTGCTCCACATCCACATCAGCATTTGGTTTTGTTAGTGCTTTGGTATTGGCCATTCTAATAGATGCGGAGTAGATCATGTTGTCTAAATACATGTGATGTGTGAGGCTCCTAAGTGTTTCAGTTGGTTAAGTGTCTACCTTGGCTCAGGTCATGATTTCTGGGTCCTACGATCGAGCCACATGGTGTGGAGCCTGCTTCTCCCTCTCCCACTGCCTCTCCCCCAGCTCATGCTCACTTTCATGCTCTCTCTCTCTCTCTCTCAAATAAATAAATAAAATCTTTAAAAAATACATGTGATGTGGGATATCTTTTCATATGCTTATTTGCCATTTTTATACCTTCTTTGGTAGGTGTCTGTTCAGGTCTTTGGCACATTTTTAAATCAGGTTGTTTGTTTTCTTATTGTTGAATTTTAAGGGCCATTTGTATATTTTTTACAATAGTCCTTTATCAGAAATGTGATTTGCAAATAATTTTTTCCAGTCTGTGTCTTGTCTTCTTATTCCCTTGATAGTGCATATCACAAAATAGAAGTTTTAATTCTAATTAGGCCCAGCTTATCGATTCCTTCATTCATGGATTATTCCTTTAGTGTTGTATCTGAAATCATCACCATACTGAGGTTATTGAGGTTATTGAAGTTTTCTCCTATCTTATCTTGTAGGAGTTTTATAGTTTTAATTTTATATATAGGTCTATGATGCAATTTGAGCTAATTTTTGTAAAGGTCTATGTTTAGATTCAATTTTTTACATATGGATTTCTAGTTATTCTAGGACCATTGTTGAAAAGACTATCTTTGTGTCATTGGATTGCCTTTACTCCTTTGTAAAGGTGACTGTATCCATGTGGGTCATATCTATTACTGGGCTTTTCATGCAGTGCCATTAAGCTATCTGTCTATTCTTTCACTTGATAAAACACTGTCTTGATTACTGTAAGCTTATGATAAATTTTGAAGTTGCATAGTGTCAGTCTTCTGGCTTTGTTCTTTTCCTTCAATGTTTTATTGGCCATTCTGGGTTTTTATCTGTCCATAAAATTTAGAATTAGTTTGTTGGTTTCCACCAAAACCTTTCTGGGATTTTAACTGGAATTGTTGAATCTGTAGATCAAGTTAGAAAGAACTGACATCTTTCCAGGGGTCAGTCTTCATGAACATGGAATATTAGCTCCATTATTTAGCTACGTTGATTTCTTTCATCAGAGTTTTGTAGTTTTCTATATATAGGTCTTGTATAAATTCTGTTAGATTTATACCTAAATATTTCATTTTGAGGGGTACTAATGGAAATGGTATTGTGTTTTCAATTTCAAATCCCACCTGTTCATTGCTGGTATAGAGAAAAGTAAATGACTTCTGTATCATACAATCTTGCTATTTTTAAAAAATTATTTATTTATTTATTTATTTATTTATTCATTTATTTATTTTTTTTAAGATTTCATTTATTTGTCAGAGAGAGAGAGAGAACACAAGCAGGGGGAACTGCATGAAGAGGGAGAAGCAGGCTCTCTGCTGAGCAAGAAGCCCAATGTGGGACTCAGTGTCAGGACCCTGGGATTACAACCCGAGCTGAAGGCAGATGCTTAACCGACTGAGCCACACTGCCATCCCCACAATCTATTAATAACTCTCTACTTCCAGGATTTGTTTAATTGATCCAGATTTTCTACATAGAGATCATATCATCTGGAAAAATACACAGTTTTATTTCAGCCTTCCCAATCAGTGTATCTTTTTTTTATAATAATATTTTTTATTATATTATATTAGTCACCATACAGTACATCCCTGGTTTTTGATGTAAAGTTCCATGACTCATTAGTTGTGTATAACACCCAGTGCACCATGCAACACGGGCCCTCCTTACTACCCATCACCAGCCTATCTCATTCCCCCGCCTCCCTCCCCTCTGAAGCCCTCAGTTTGTTTCTCAGAGTCCATAATTGGTGTATCTTTTATTTCCTTTTCTCATCTTATTGCATTAATTAGTACTTCCAGTCCTGATGTTGAAATGAAGTTTTGAGAAGGAACATTCTTGCCATATTTCTGATCTTAATGGGAAAGCTTTGAGTTTCTCACCAATAAGTATTTTGTTAGCTGTAGAGTTTTTTTGTTTGTTTGGTTGGATGGTTGGTTTATTTTCAGCTGTAGGTTTCCAGTAGATATTATCAAATTGAAGAAGCTTCCTTCTATTCCTAGTTTACTGAGAGTTTTTATCATGAATGCATATTGCACTTTGTCAAATGCTTTTTCTGTATCTGTTGATATTATCACGTGATTTTTCTTCTTTAGCCTGTTGATGTGATGGATTACATTAATTGATTATTGAATGTTGATCCAGGCTTGCATGCCTAGGATAAATCCAACTTGGTTGTAGTATATAATTCTTATTATACATTATTGGATTTGATTTGTCAATATTCTGTGAGGGATTTGTATCTGTGCTCATGAATAATACAGTGTTGTGGTTTTCTTTTCTTGTAATGTCATTCTCTAGCTCTGGTATTAAAGTAATGCTGGCCTTAGAATAAGTTAGGAAGTATTCCCTTTGCTTCTATCTTCTGGAAGAGATTGTAGGGAATCAGTATAATTTCTTTTTTAAAATCGTTGTAGAATTCAACAGTGAACCCATCTGGGCCTCATGCTTTCTGTTTGGGAAGATTATTAATTATTGACTCAATTTCTTTAACTAATTTAGGCCTGTTCACTTTGTTATTCTTGTATGGGTTTTAGAAGATTGTGTTTCAGAACTGCTTCTTTTCATTTAGGTTAACCAATTTGGGGACATAGAATTGTTCATAATATTCCTTTATTATCCTTTTAATATGATAGGAGCAATAGTGATAGCCCCCATTCCTTTCTGACACTAGTAATTTGTTTACTCTTTTTTTATCCTGGTTATCCTGGCTAGGGCTTATCCAAAATTGATTTATTGATTTTCAAAGAACCAGCTTTTGGTTATCCTGGCTAGGGCTTATCCAAAATTGATTTATTGATTTTCAAAGAACCAGCTTTTGGTTTTATTGATTTTCTCCATTGATTTCTTCTTCTTCTTTTTTTTTTTTTTTAAGATTTTTATTTATTTGACAGAGAGAGACAGCCAGCGAGAGAGGGAACACAAGCAGGGGGAGTGGGAGAGGAAGAAAGAGACTCCCAGTGGAGGAGCCCGATGTGGGGCTCAATCCCAGAATGCTGGGATCACGCCGGGAGCTGAAGGCAGAAACTTAACAACTAAGCCACCCAGGCGCCCCTCCATTGATTTCTTCTTTTCAATTTCATTGATTCTTATTCTAATTTTTATTATTTCTTTTATTATTCTTACTTGGGATTTAATTTGCTCTTCTTTTTCTAGTTTCCTAAATTGGAAGCTTAGATTATGGATTTTAGATCTTACTTCTTTTCTAATATATGCATTCAATGCTATGACTCTCCCTCTAAATACTGTTTTCACTGCATCCTACAAATTTTGACAGATTATATTTTCATGTTCATTTAGTTCTAAATATTTTGTAATTTCTCTTGATCTTCTTTGACCCATGTGTTATTTAGAAGTTTATTGTTTATTTACCACATATATTGGGATTTGCCAGCTACTTTTCTGTTTACTGTTGTCTAGTTTAATTCCATTGTGGTATAAAAGCAGACATTGTATGATTTTTATTCTTTTAGATTTGTTAAGTGTGCTTTATGATCCAGAATGTGGTCTATTTTGGTGAATGATCCTTATAAGTCGGAGAAGAATGTATAATCTGCTGCTATTGGATGAAGTATTCTGTGCGTTCCATTGTATCCAATTGATTGTAGGCACTGTTAAGCTCAACTATATCCTTACAGATTTTCTGTCTGCTGGATCTGTTCATTTCTGGTAGAAGAGTGTTGACATCTACAGCTATGAGAGTGGATTCATTTGTTTATCCTTGAAATTCTATCATTTTTTGCATCACATATTTTGATGCTCTCACATATTTTGATGCATAGATGTTAAGGATTATTACATCTTTACTGTTGACCCCCTGTTAATATTATTTAATGTTTCTCTTTATCCCTGATAACTTTTTTTTTGCTCTGAAATCAGTTCTGTCTGAAATTAATGTAACTATACCTGCTTTCTTTTAATTAATGTTAGAATTGGCATGTCTTTCTCCATTCATTTACTTTAAATAGATACATGCTTCTACGTTTAAAAGTGAGTTTCCTATAGAAAACATATCATTGGATCTAGTTTTTTGATCCATTCTGAAAATAGTTTGTCCTTTATTGGTGTATTTAGACCACTGAACTTTAAAGTGGTAATAGATATAGTTAGAATAAGATCTACCATATTTTTCACATTTTTAAAAATTTGTTGCCCTTGTTCTTTCCTTCTATTTTTTTTTTACCATTTTTGATGATTCACCTATAGTTTGCAGTATACATTTACAAATAATCCAAGTTCACTTTCAAATGACACTATATCATATACAGTATGTATGTGTTGTGTGTATGTACATACAAACGCACACACAGTGGACCCTTGAACAGCATAGGTTTGAAATGCAGGGGTCTGCTTATACTTGGATTTTTTTTACAATACAGTATCTTAAATGTATTTTCTCTTACTTATGATTTTCTTAATAGCACTTTCTTCTCTCTAGCTTACTTAGTAAAGTAAGAATAATACTGCATAAGAATGCAATATATAATACATATAACATGCAAAATGTATGTTAATTGATTATTTTTGTTTTGTTATTGGTAAGGCTTCCAGTCAATAGTAAGTTATTAGTGGTTAAGTTTTTGAGGAGTCAAAAGTTATATATAGATTTTTGAATTCATGGGAGTTGATGCCCCTGACCCCCATGTTGGTCAAGGGTCAATATATACAATATATATAGTTATACACATGCATACACATATATAATATGTATACTTAATAAACACATTGTTGCTATTATTATTTTTTTAAAAACTGCTGTCTGGTAAATCAATTAAGGGCTTGAGAAATAAGTGTTTTTATTTCACTTGCACTTATTCCTTTTCTGATGCTCTTCCTTTCCAGACTGGAAAGTAGAATTCCCAACTAACTTTTTAAAATCTGTTTTGCTGCTTCTTAAAATGGGATTAAAATCTAGGAGTGTTCTTGAGATATTAAATATAAGTGTTAAGTTCCCCTTTCATTCTACAACTCCCTTGTATGAGTAGTCCTTCACAAGTACATCACCCCTTTTCATGTGTGGGTTTCATTTTTTACCTTTCTCTTTAAAAGGTTATTTAAGATCAATGAGGGCAGCTAAACTGATGGCTAGAAAGAGGGTTGGATGGGTATACCGATAAATCCCCAGTCTTTCTTTGGAGCTAATTCTTTTTGTGTAGGAGGGGGAAATTCTTGTATGGAAATTTCTATTCACAGGGCAACACTTTTTCCATTCTGTTACCATTTATTAAAGTATTTAGTGCTTCGTTGGTTAATTCCATGAATCTTCCAGAATTTATACACATTTTGGAGCATCACTCACATATTGTCAATGGACCATGATTCAGTCTAATATTCTTTAATATAATGAGGTTTATATGCCTTGTGAAGATATGCTCTACTAATAACACTAAGAAAGTGAAAGATGTTGTATATTTGAATAGTTTCTTACTCAGCACAGGCTTTCTGGATAAACCATTTCTCTGGGAGATGCTATAGCTTCATGGACAAAAGCACATTTTCAGGAAGCAGACCTTTATTAACTATATAATGACTCAGTTTCCTCAACTTTCCTAAGCCCTATGATGATTTGGTTTCCTCAAGCAGGACTTATAAGGAAAGTGTTTATAATAATGATACAAAATCTTATTTGTAAAGTGTTTTAAACAGTGTGGGGCATGTGGTGAGTACTTAATGGATATTAATTATCAATAATCATGACAGTAATATGGGTATAGACAGGTTGGTAAGAAATCAGTGGCAAAACACTATCAGGATTAACCTAGAAAGATGGAGCTCTTAGATATTGATTTATTCAGCAAATATTTATTATGTGTCAGACACTGTATTCCATGCTGGGGTTATAAATAACTGTGTTATAATTTGATTGTTTTAAAAGAGACACATAAAATCTACTCTGGAAGCACTGTGTAGGGATTAATTAATTCTGTCTAGGAGAGTCACAGACGACTTCACAGAGGAAAAAGCCATTGGAATTAGGTCTCTAGAGATGTGCAGGAATTAGCTAAGGAAAGAATGAAGAAAAGATAAAAAGAGACTTTCCAGGGAGACAGCACAGTGTGAACAAGAGAATGAGGCATGAAAGTGCCTGGGGTGTTAAGAAGGTAACGGATAGATTGATTTCCCTTTCTGCTTGGCAGAGTATAGAGGGACAATGGTAAGCAATGACTCTAGAAAAATCAGTTGAAGATACGTTATGAAGGACTTCTAATGATTTGCAAAAGAGTTTAAGTTATACTAAAGACAATTAGAAGCTAATTTGAGAGTTCCACATGTATTGTTCTTCCGCTCAATCACTCATTAACGTATTCATTCCTTCAAGGAGTACTTGCTCAACAGTTATTACTAAGTGCCTGACCCATTCTAGGCACTTGGAATTGAGCAGTAAGCAAAAGACAAAAAGCCTTTCCCTTACAGTCCTCACACCTACTGTGAAGCAGCAGACGGTGAGCAAAAATAAAATAAAATATACAGTTATCAATGGCAGTAAATGCTAATGTGAAAAATAAATACAAGAAGAGAGATAAGCAATGTCGATGGGAAACCTGCAATTTTAGATATGATGGCCAAAGAAGTGTTGGTTAAAGGGTAACATGTGAGCCAAACCTGAAAAAGGTAGGAAGTGACCCATGTGGATATCTGGAGAGAACAGGAAGTGGGAAGGCCTTGAGGTAGAAGTGTGCCTGATATGGTTGGGGAGCAGCAAGAAGGCCAGTATTGCTGGAGCAGAGTAATCAAGGGAGAAATAAATAAAAAATAAGGCAGAAAGATGATAGAGGAGTGAGGTAAGAAATGCAGATTACAAAGGACCTTGTGGGCCATTTTTAGAATTACATTTTAGTCTGAGCAGAGAATGACGTGACCTGACTTCTGTTTTAAAAGGATCACTCTGACTGCTATGCAGAGAATAACCGGGAGTGTGGGGAAGGTGAAGGATAGAATTAGGGAGGAGAGTCTGGAGACAGCTGGAAGAATCAGGCAAGACAGGATAATGGCTTGGGTGGTAGTGGTAGAAAAGGTGACAAAAGAAAATGATCTGGAAATATTTTAGAGTAAGACCCAATGAGGTTTCGTGATGGGTTGACTTGACTGTGAGGCATTAGAGAAAGTATTCATCTTGGCTTGAAAGTTTTAAGCCACTCTGATCTTACTTCCTCTTCTCTCATTTCTGTCTTCCTACAGACTCGTGGACTTAATCAGCTTATTTTCTTCCTTTAAGTTTCTACCACTGCCTTTTCTAGTCCTGTTCATCTGAGATTGTCTCTGGGAAGGACAAAGGCTTCCTGGCTCATCACAGGCTTAAAGACAATTTTGGGTATTTCACTGCAAATCAGTATGTGGAAAGAAGCTATGTATAATACAAATTTTTAAAAAATATAATACAAATGCAAGTAAAAAATATATGTGGTTTATAAACTACTTATAGTAATACTTGTTAAACTGTACTTCATTTCCTCTAAGAGGGTAAATAAAATCTTGTTAGGAATTCTGTACTATTTTTACCTTGAAGTGGGGTTCTGCATTCTCACTCCTTGGTAAAAGTCTCATAATCTATTTCAAGAGATAGTTTTTCTCCCCTGAAGAGGATACAACTCTGGCAGACTAATAGGTTCTCCTTTTTTTACTAAGGAACACATTCATCTCTGTAGACTTCCACGGGGTAACACCTAAGGGCAAATCCAAGTTTTATGGTTCCTGAAGTTTACAACTTTGGGAGACCCTCTTTAGGAAAATGACTTCATAATTATGTATATAAGATTTTTAATGCTCCTCTCAGAACCTTGGAAGATAACTGTATATATGAGGACCTAACTTATACTTCATTAGCAACTGGGTAAGCCTGACTTTAGTGATACCCTTTCACAAGCTCCCCAGTTCACCCAGGATTAATCTTAGTCTGATCACTTCTTCATAGGATCCACAAGCTTTGGGCTGGGAGAGTGCTCTGATCTGAGCTGATCTATGATTTAGAAGGAAAATTGTTAAGCAGTGTAAGGGTATTTTGGTACTATAGGTTATAAATAAGGACGATTCTTCAAAATTGCTTCACTATCATTTTCCCATTCTTAAATAAGCATGCTTTGATATGGAATTATTTTTAGAGCTTTATCTTTCCATGCAATGAAAATTATTTTCACATACTCTCTTCAAATGAAAAACTGACATGTTTTTCAATTTAGGCATGCTTTCCAACCTTAAACTTTCCAATCTTTAAACTTATTAAATACCCATATATGTAATACGTATCCACAAAAGCAAAACACTGCTGAGAAATTACATTGCACTGTCAGTGTACTCTCCGTGTCTTTTGTTTTCTGTTCTTTTCACAGAAAACAGTTACACACAGTACAACACAGGAAATCATACAGGGCAAATTAGTAACCCTAAAGCACCAGATAAGTTCTTGCCTCCTATGAAGTGGTAACTCAGGGGTGGCTGCAGACTTTCGTGGTTTCCATCAAGAAATGCTGCTGAGGCTCTTCATCTGTATGCACCACTAAAAAGTATTTTTACCATTGATTTTCCTCTGTCACTGATTTACCACCTGACGCCGTCAATAATGAGGTTTGTCGGCTGATTTCTTAGGCTGTCTGGGAAGTTTTTAAAATTTCTTTCTTTCTTCCTTTTTTTTTTCCCTTTCTTTCTTTCTTTCTTCTTTCTTTCTTTCTTTCTTTCTTTCTTTCTTTCTTTCTTTCTTTCTTACTTTTTTTTTTCCTTCTTCTTGCTGGCAGAAGAGTTGCTGGTAACAAGTAGTAAGTGAGGCAGGAAGAAAGGCTGATAATTTGAACTTGGAAATTTGCAACCAACCCATTGACTCCACTAAGCCATTTCTCCCAGCCCCTTTTCCCCTCCCTCTTATTACCTATCATTTTATTACTTGATGGGAAGTCTTCCATCGGGTTGGCCTTCTGAGTATTGCTATTTTTCAGTTTGGTATGCATTGGAATGCAAATTAAATGGGACAATTATCTGTGGTAAAGTGTTTTCTTGATGCTTGGAAGAATGCTTTTTCTTTTGCTTCCCTTAAAAATCTGAAGGCATCTAAAAAGCTGATTCAACTCAAGTACTTAGTGAGAAACCAATTCTGTAAACTATGCCACTTTCATTTATTGAAGTTAGCCCATGTTTGGGCCTAAAGGGAGAATTTTCTGAAGCACATGTCTATTTCACTGTGGCAGAATGCTTTCCTTTACAAAGCAATAATATGGTGAAAAAAGTAGAAAGTGGATAGTCAGCATTCCCATATCCCTTGTAAAATAAAATGAAAATGCAGATACCCTTCTGTCAAGGTCCTGATCTTGGACAAAATTATATACCAAAATTTGACAAAGCACGTTCTGGGAGATATATATTCATTATTATGCATGAACTTAACTAAATATTGATCACTCTGAGTGAAACAGATGGAAACAGCCATTTTTCTGGATTCCAGATATTGAATTATGAGAGGTCAGGGGAAAAATTCTCACTGGCAGGTCAGACAAAATAATTTAAAAAACAAGATAAGAAAAGATACAATTTTATGTATGATGTAGCTATTTAAAAATAATTCTCTTTTCTTGTCCCCATACATCTTTAAAGACTTCAACCGTAATAGATGACTTTTACTGAAAACAGATTAGACATGAAGAATTCTTAGTATTTCACTTTTATTAAGAATGAATATAACCATCTATTTCAATTAATTATATGTATTTATATCAAAAGTCTTTTACACATTCATTTTATCTTTTAATTTGTTATCAATTTAACAATTTAATATTTGTTTGGACTGTGTACTTTCATATGTAAATTCATATATAGTACACATTTGCATCACCCATGTGAAAGATGATCCCTGGAATTGCATAACACACAACCTAGACAACTGTATAACCATGTCCAATGGCCCTGATATGCTCAGAAGCAGAATTGATGAGTCATTGGGTATTTGAATACTTGATTTCACTGAAGACTGCGAGATTGCTCTTGAGACCAGCATTTGACCTCCTACAACACTTAATACTACCCTATTCTCTAGTTTGGGGCAGCATTTAATGTTTTCTTTCTGGTGTTTGCCATTCATGTGAACTGTGTCATGTGGGCCTCTACTTATTTGAAGTTACTGGTTTTCTCTGGTGCTAGAACCCAACTACCTTTTATCTCCCCAGGGTTTCTCACAGTCTTATATTAGGTTCCAGGACCTACCATCCCTGTTCCTTCTGAGACTTCACCTGGTTTGGGTTTAGAGGAGGAAAATTGACCTAATAAGCCAATTCTAGATCACCATTATTTTGGAAACATTCATTGTCCATTGTGTGTGTGTGTGTGTGTGTGTGGTGTGTAAACATTAAATTTGAATCTCCTTGGCTGATCTTATTTTTTATTTGAGCTGTGTTTTTCACTCCATTTCAATTCTACTTCAAAAGGAGTCAGCTGTTTTGAGTGTTCTGATTATGTTCTGCATTCTTCTGAATCCCCTTAGATGTGTTGTTTTCTTCTGTCTAGGTATTGGGTCTCAGGTCCAGCTGCTGGGATGCAATAAACAGCAACAATCCAATTATTGAGGATAAATATAGGAGCCAGTTGGTTTGCCAAGTCATCCTCCCCTCTCAAGGTAACAGGACAGAGCTTCTCTACTCCCTGTATCTGGAAAGACTTAAGCTCTCCCAGCCTCCATCACAGCAAACATTTAGTGATCCTGGCCAGCATCCTGCCTGGCATAGAGGCCAGGTTGATCATCCTTGCAGGCATGCTCATGGAAGATACCCCACCCATTCTCTCACAGGTCTGAAGATTGCTGAAGGCCAAGCAACAGTCAAGGGGAGAGAAAATTTAAGAGGGAAGGTACAAAAGGGTCAAATGTTGAAAGGATTTTCTTAAAAGCAATCTGAGAACTAGAAAAAAATCTTTGAAGTTTGGCATTGTGGGGGTGAGTCATGCTTTTTCCATAGTAATGTCGTAAGATTTTAGGGGAAAAAAGGTGCTAGAATGAGGAAATAAAAACTGCTAATAAGCACTCTTCTTCCTATGGGATTTCTGGTAAAAATGATAGGCAGGTATAAAAAATGCAGATGGCTAGAGGTAGACATAGATAGAGTCAGGGGTCAAGAGATGTTTTTAATTTAATTGATGGGAGATCTTGAATATGTTTATACGGATGGAACTAAGAGAGAGAGCACTTGGAAATATGGGAGAGAGAGGGAGTGCCAAGAACACATAGTTCTGAGGTTAGTGGGAGGAAATCATAATAACTAAGGTGAAAGAATCCATCTTAAACTGAATAAAAGACACTTCTGAGACAGCTGGGAATGAGGTCAGAGTGAGTAAAATTGCAAAGAAATTTATAGATACGGGGACAAGAAATTGAGGAAATCACATACAGTCTGTTTTCTCAGTAAAGTATGAGGCAGGGTCATTGGCAAAGAGAAGTGAAGATTTATAATGGGTGAAACAATGATGTGCTTGTGCTGTCTAGTAGAGCTAATTGCTAAATTTTCAGGAATTTTGCCAGTCAGTTGTTAAACGTGCCCATTATTATAGTGTAAATTACATAAATTTACAGTTAAATAAAGTACAGTAAAACAAAGGTAATACTCAACATTTATCACTTCCTAATAATTTTTTTTTACAGTTTACTATATTATCTATGCACTTGAGGTTATTTGTATCTATTGTGTCTGAGCACAGATATAAAATTGTGTTCGGTGGAGATATCATGAAAGACATGCTGTTTATTATACATTTCTTCTCCAATCTGGTGATGTCACATAGTACCTTGAAATGGGCCACACAGGGAGTATTTGCAGCTTGAAAATCAGCAAACTCTTCAGATTAGGAGTTCTGTTTGTTTGTTTTATTTTTCAAAGAGCGTTGATTGAACATATGCTGGCACACACTATTAGTGAAGCTTCTGAGGATAGCACTGAGTATTTTGAATGGGCACTCTGAAGAACAGGAAGCAGCTGACAACCGATCGATAAAAGAGGACCAAAGCCCACTGGGCCAGGTTGAAGTGAGAGAATACATTTTAAAAGCGATGTATCCCACAAGCAACCCAGGTATAAAAACAGCAAAAGTGTTGGGCTGAATTCTTGGGTGCAGTGCCTGGGGTAAATGGGTGGTTGAACTGGAGCATCTTGAGTAAAGAATCTAAGAGGAAGCTGGGAGAAAAGAGGGTATTGGTATGGAATTGGAAACCTCAATGAGGGGGAAGCCCATGTACAGTGAAAATGATGTAGAGGAAGAGTAAAAAGGATGCAAATTTCTAATGAAAGAGTGAGATTTTGGAATTTATTACTTCAGTTAGAGTTATTTCCAGACCCTGGGAGTGATGGTGCTTATGAGTTTATTCAAGTTATCATAATCATGGATATAGTGGGATTAGCACAATATCACAAGTTTAGATTGCTGGATGAGTTGATCATATGGGCTGAAGGTGCCAGGGATGATGGCAGGAATTGAAGTGAAGAACTGAGAATGATATAGGAGTAAAAGTGGAGAAATGAGGGTGATGTTGAAGTCAGAGTGGAGAGCTGCTTTGAGCTGGATTGAATAGTTCTGAGTTCCTTGTATGCAAGAAACTCATTCAGTGAGAATGGCTTCTGTGGAAATATATAGGTAAGGCTACTTTACCAGCCACTATCACCCTTGGGTAATAGCTGCTCTTGATATAGACAGTATATTAGAGTGTATAAGGAAAATTTATTTTATTTTATTTTATTTTTTAAGATTTTATTTATTTATTTGACAGAGAGACAGCCAGCGAGAGTGGGAACACAAGCAGGGGGAGTGGGAGAGGAAGAAGCAGGCTGCCAGCGGAGGAGCCCGATGTGGGGCTCGATCCCATAACACCTGGATCACGCCCTGAGCCGAAGGCAGACGCTTAAGGACTGCGCCACCCAGGCGCCCCAAGGAAAATATATTTTAACATAAAAACCTTTATAATGTTTTGCAAAGCATAATTTGCTTATAGCATTTCCTTTTTTTTTTTTAAATAGTTTATTTATTTATGAAAGACAGAGAGAGAGAGGGAGGGAGGCAGAGATAGAGGGAGAAGCAGGCTCCCCACTGAGCAGGGAGCCCAATGCAGGACTCAATCCCAGGACCCTGGAATCACGACCTGAGCCAAATCAGATGCTTAACCGACAGCCACTCAGGCACCCTGCTTATAGAATTTCTGATAAAATTGACCTATAGTTGTGCTAATGGGCTGGGGACAGTGGCAAGGACATCTTATTTTAGAAAGGTTTACTTTTTCTAACCTGCTCATTCCCCACTTCTTCAGGCCACTGCAGAGGGACATTTTCTTTTGCTCTTTTTCATGTTCATAAACAATTAAGGTAATGCTCTACTTATTTTTCTCTTTCAAAATCTTAAGCATTTTCAAGTTCTTGTTATTATGGCATAATTTCCAGAATTTATTTCAGTATTTGTTATGTTTCATTCCTTTTACTATTCCCTCTAGGTGTCATTTTCCTCTTCCACCTTTACTAAGGGCATCATAGTGAGCTCTGTAAAGCATTAGATCTCAATTTTGTCTTTCATTTTTTATACAAAGAGTATATATAAAAGATCACTTTATCCTTTAGTATTGCATCCTCTTATAGCAGTTTTAGCCATTATTTTTGCCAGTGTTTTGAAAATAGACACTTAGCTCATATTTCTTAATGATGTACTCTTCAAAATGTGGGTGACATCATTGAACATGTATATTTGTAATAATAAATTTTCCAAAAACTTCTGTCTGAATCTCTTGCTTGGTGCTACTCAACCAAAACCCAGCAGTATAACAACAGATTATTTTCTTTCTATATTTTCTCATTCATTATAAATATAGTCATGATTTTAACAAAGGCCAATGGCTTAACCCAAAGGATTGATCTGGGACCCGTTGATAGGTCAGTACATGCATATCAAGGACATCTATCCCTCAAATCTCATTAGCAGAGTGTTTCTTACACAAGGCTATATAAAGATGGAGAAGAAAAGCATCCTTGAGTGTGTCTGTGCATATGAATTCATAAGAAATAATTTCTCTCTTTTACACATACACTCAAATTCTATTTTATTCTTTACCTGAAGATAAACATTTAAATCTGATTATTTAGTCATTCATATTTCGATGTTGTGTGGTCTAATCTTTTGCCATTGCTACCTGAAAAAGGTGAGAGTTTTAATAAGCCATCAGAGAAAAGCAAGTAATAATTTTAAAGTTCAGGAAAGTCTGGGTGAATTCTTGGGAAACTTGGGCATCAACACAGTGTCAGGTGCTTCAAGGGTAATGGTTTTGCTTCCATAATTATGGGAAGCAGTCTGACACAGTGGAAAGGTATCAGAATTGGGGGTCCCACCATTGTGAGTTTCACCTTGGCTTTACCTTATTCTATGAACTGTGGGAAAGTATTTAACATTTCTAAATCTGAGATAGGATCTATAGTTTGGAGATAATAATATTTGTCTCAACTGTTTTTGAAAGGATTATATGAGATATTCTAGTTAAAAAAAAAAAGCTTGCAGTGTAGCTGATATAGAGTAGATCTTCAGTAAATGCGGGTTCCCATGTCTCTAGTGCCTAGGAAGTAAAAAGTGATGTGCTTTGCAATGATCTATCAAGATGCTAAACAATTATAGTATCTATAAATATAATGTCTAAAATTTGATTTAGATTTTCAAAATTCTACCAAACTGAAAGTCTTGAAATAAGTAGTGTTTAAGTTCAGATTTCTTAAAACCACGTGTGAAGTTTAAGAAATACTTATGTTAAAAACAAAAAACTATTAATGAAAAAGAAAAATTGCAGAAATGAGATGTTTCTAATATTCTAGGTGAAATAACCATCACAGATGAATTGGTAATATATTTTTCTTATGAAGTATTTGATGTTTTATTCTTATCCCTGGGAAAATATTCAATTATCTTCACCAAATGATTAAACTATAGGTTTTTATTTTTGAATCTTAGTTTTTAAATTGTAATATTTCATTGCTTTAAGATTATCACTTCTAATCTTAATAACCTAATAACTATCATTGATATTACTAAAATATTTTACTTTCTGTTCTAGTATTATTCTCTGCTGGATTAAAATCGTAATGGGTCATATTAAAGTATTTTCTCCTTTTGTTTCAAAGACCTAAGATAATCATCATGTACTATTGGTCAGTTTATTTAATGTCATTGGAGATGATTTATTATACACATTGTATATTTTCTTATGTGTGTTCTTTCCATCAAATAATGCTTTGATATTAAAAACTGTTACCTGAATTTAAACATAATTGATGACATAGTAACATTTTTTGAAAAGTAGAGAGAACATATACATTAACTTTTCAGTAAAATAAATCTTAATTGAAGCCTTTAGTTTCATATTATTTTTGTTCAAAAACTGAACATAATTAATTACAATGCTTTATAGGAAAGTTTACTGTGTCATCTATATAACTAACATCACCATTAGAAACCAGACGTATTTGGAGAGTGGTTCAAGATCGTGACATAGGAAGATTTTGACTCACCTCTTTCTATAGACACAACAAATTTACATTTACATATAGAATAATTTCCTCTGAAAAAGATCTAAAAATTGAGTGAACAAAACCTCCACAACAAAGAATAAAGGGACAGCATGGAAATGAGTAGGAGAAGGAGTGATACCCTCTCACCAAGCAAAAACAAAACCCACCTTAGACACAATGATCCACAACTGGAAGGATATCAAAAGTAAGGAACTTTACCCTGAGAAGTGAGGAGCAAATACACACATCAAGCAATCAGCTCTTAGATCCTTTATGGGAGAGATGAGCCCCCAAAAGGCCTGGCTTTGAGAACCAACAGGATTACATGTAGGAAATCTATAGAACATAGAAAGCAGAAAAGCTGGTCTTAAAAGGCTCCTGTACAAACTTACTTGCTGCAGGACCCAAAGTAAAAACACTAGTTTGAAAGCAACTAAACCATATGTGGAGACCATTTAAGATGGAGACCATCTTAAAACATCTGTTGGTGAGTCAAGAACTTGTTGGGACTTTTTCTAAGGACAGAGACCTTGTTAGGCACCACTTTTGCAATCTCATTCTAACTTTCTAATACCAGTGCTGAAAGGTACTCTTTTGGAACTCTTCTTCTAACATGTTAGCACAAAAGGGTGTGCCCCACTGAGGGCCCCATCCTCCCATGCACCCCAGTCATGTGCCATGGTCATCTGCCACAGCCTAGCTGAGTGAGAGCCCACCCCCATGCTGCAGCTTCAGGCTCACCAGAGAAGACAGCATGCACAGCTCATACAGGGGATGCCCTTGAGTACCTGGCTCTGGTGGCCATGGTGATAGCACTTTTGAGCCCCATGGAACATCTCCTATAGGAGGCCACTCCTTCAAAACTGGGAGAGGTAGATTATTTGCCTAATATATAGAAACGGGCAAAATGAGGAGACAGATGAATGTGTTCCAAATGAAAGAACAAAACAAAACACCCAAGAAAGATCTTAATAAAACAAAGATAAAATAATATGATCTCCAAAGATGAAAAAAATTTTTTGACAAAATTCAACACATATTTATGATAAAAAAAACAACTCTCAAGTGATTATGTGGTTACAGAGGGAACATACCTCAACATAATAAAGGCCATACATGACCAACTCACAGCTAAGATTTTCAATAGTGAAAAACTGAAAACTTTTTCTCTACGATCACGAGCAAGACAAGGATGCTCACTCTGACCACTTTTATTCAACATTGTATTGGAAGTTTGAGCTACTGCAATAACATAAGAAAAAGAAATAAAGGGCATCCAAATCATAATGGAAGAAGTAAGACTGTCATTATTTGCAGATGATATGATACTATATCTAGAAAATCCTAAAGTCTACCAAAAAATTGTTAGAACTAATAAGTAAGTTTGCAGTATACAAAATCAATATACAGAATTCTGTAGTGTTTCTATACACTAATAAAACTATTGGAAAGAAGAATTTAAAAAGCAATCCCATTTTTAATTGCTTCAAAAAGAATAAAATACCTTGGCATGAATTTAATCAAGAAGCGAAAGACCTGTACACTGAAAGGTATAACACTGATAAGGAAGAGAGAACAAGTGAGAGAAATAACACTGAGAGAACACTGAGAGAACACTGAGAGAAATAAGTGGAAAGATTTTCCTCACTCATGGACTGGAAGAATTAGTATTGTTAAAATGTCCATACTATGTACAACAGTCTATAGATTCAATGCAATCTTTATCAAGATTCCAATAGAATTTTTCACAGAACTAGAACAAATAATTTTAAAATTTGTATGGAACCACGAAGACCCCAAATAGCCAAAGTATCTTGAGAAAGAAGAACAAAGTACCACCTTCCCTAAACTCAAACTATACTACAAGACAATATGGCATTGGCATAAAAACAGACACACGGATCAATGGAACAGAATTGAGAACCCAGAAATAAACAAACACATATATGGACAATTAATTACTGCAAAGGAGCCAAGAACATGAAATGGAGAAAGGACAGTCTTTTTAGTTTGGTCTAGTGATATGTTTGTGAATCTGTTGTCAAAGGCAAGTGAAACAAAAGCAAAAATGAGCAAATGGGACTACATCAAACTAAAAAGTTTCTGTGCAGAGAAGAAATCCATCATCAAAACAAAGAGACAATGCATGTAATGGGAGAAGACATCTACACATCATATATCCAATAAAGGGTCAATACCCAAAATATGTAAAGAACTCATACAACACAACAATAAAAAAACAAATAATCCAATTAAAATACGGGCAGAGGATCTGAATAGACATTTTCCAAAGACATACAAATGGCCAACAGGTACATGAAAAAAATGTTCAACATCACTAAATATTAGGGGAATGCAAATCAAAACCACAATGAAGTATCACTCCATACCTATTAGAATGGCTATTATCAAAATGACAAGAAATAACAAGTATTGGAGAGGATGTGGAAAAAAGGGAACTGTTGTGCATTGTTGGTAGGAATGTAAATTGTTGCAGCAACTATGGAACATAGTAGGGAGAGTTCTCAAAAAATTAAGGCTAGATCTACCATATGATCCAGCTGTTCCACTTCTGGGTACTTATCTGAAGAATATGAAAACACTACGTTGAAAATATATATGCATCTCTATGTTAATTGTAGCATTATTTACATTAGCCAAGATAGGAAGCAACCTAAATATCCGTCAATGGATGAATGGATAAAGATATTTTGCACACACACGCACACACACGTACACACACACACACACACACACACACACAGGGGAATACTACTCATCCATAAAAAATGAAATCTTGCCATTTACAATAACAGTGATTCACATTGAGGGTACAATGATAAGTTAAATAAGTCAGATAGAGAAAGAAAAACACCATATGATTTCACTCATGTGGAGTCTTAAAAAAAAAAAAAACAAATTCATAAATACAGAGAGCAGATTGATTCTTCCTGGAGGGAAAGAGGATTACAGTTGGGTGGAGTGGGTGAAGGGGGTTAATTGTATGGTGATGGATGGTAACTAGACTTTTGGTGGTGATCACTTTGTAGTGTATGCAGATGTCAGATTATAATGTTATATACCTGAACTATATAATGGTGTATATTAATTTTACCTCAAAAATATGAAACCAGACCTATTTGTTTACTACGTCTAGCACTGACAATTACAAAAATGACATGAATTCTTTGAGGATTTTTTAAAAGTACATCTTATGTAATCCTTCACCATCAAGTTTAACTGCCTTGTAAATGAGGGTGTGTCCACAAATGCAAATTTTTTAAATGGAAAAAGTGACTGACTCTCCCAAGAAAAATAACAATAAAAGGAAACTGGCTGAAATTTCTTTTAAACATGTGAAGGAATCACATTTAGCTTTGCTACATGTTAGTTTCTGTTTATGGTGTTTTAGAAAGTCTAAGCTTCTTTAACAGAAAACAGTCTTTTACAAAAGTAGCTGATCCTATCCTAGTGTTAGTTGCTAGGAGAACATTTGATGCAATTTAATCAGTAAACATCTAGCAGCCAGCTACCTGAGGAGAAGGGGAGTGGGAGAGACTTAGAAGCTGGCCTGCAGGGAAACTACTGAAGGGAAACTACTGATGGGAACATGGCTGTCAAGAGATTTTTTTTTTTTTAAAGATTTTATTTATTTATTCGACAGAGATAGAGACAGCCAGTGAGAGAGGGAACACAAGCAGGGGGAGTGGGAGAGGAAGAAGCAGGCTCATAGCGGAAGAGCCTGATGTGGGGCTCGATCCGGTAACGCTAGGATCACGCCCCGAGCCAAAGGCAGATGCTTAACCGCTGTGCCACCCAGGCGCCCCTGTCAAGAGATTTTTTATACATACTGGCAGCATCACACTGTGATATGAATTTTTTTCTCTATCATTCTTCTAGGTAAGAAGGGAAAAGAAAGCAGGAAACATTGGAAAGATAAATGGAGTCTTTCCTATGAAGGTGAGCTTGAGTTTTTTCTGTTGAACTTTGGTAAAACAGCAAGAGTTAGATTAATTAATGATTAATAACAAATGATGATTAGTGAATATGGGTAGGATACCTAATACTACATAAATATTTGTATTTAAATTTTTCTCTGCATCAGGTATCCTATTTGAAAATAATGTTTCTGTAAAGTACAACAACAACAAAATCTAAAAATTTTAATGGAATTTAGGTGTGTCCCACAGAGAGATTTAGACCATTGATTGACATTCATACCTGTGGAAGTGAAGTGTCAGTCCTGGAAGAACTGAAGGCATTTACACACCAGGAAATTGTTACCTCAATTTACTGGATCTGGATTAATTCCTAACCGTAAGTTCTTTCAGACATTTTTTTTTATTTTATTTTTACTATTGAAGAAAACTGAAAAGTGAAATTCCATTTATAGAATTCCACTTCATAATAAATTTAGGAGAACATGAATGCCTTACCTTTAGAAATGAGTATTATGGAAATATATAAGCCCAGAAATATCCTACAAAAGCTACAAAGAAAGTGAAAGAATGAAAAGCTTATGTATTAATTATACATAAATTCACTCAAATATGTTTTTAAAATAGGAACAAAAGTGTGATGTGGTTAGATAGTTATTTTTGTACTGAAAATATATTTTTAATTTTCTATAATAGAGAAGTTAACTTTACCTAACTTATTTTTTAAATTATTTCTACATTACATATTAGAGTCATGTCATGAATTACCATCATAATCCAAAGTTAAAAGTCATGAATTCCCCTCAGAATTTTGCTATACATGATGCTCGACCTTAGATCTAAGATGTTGACTAAGATTATTTATTTTCTCTTTTGTATGAAACTGATGTGTCTGATAAGTTTAATTTTCTGCTCCATTTTAAATTATCTGGCAATGACTTATATAGAGTATTATTTCCTTTCTTTTAATCTTCCTATGTAGGGCGGAGGATAAATAAATCTACTAATGTGGAGAGCACAAAAAATTATAACTGATGTTCGTTGCTACGTGCTATGATCTTAAAGTAAGCCCCTGACCTCAAAGAGATTACTGTCTACTTTCAGAGTTAAAGTTTAAACAAAAACAAAAAACAATAAATGAAGATGGTATATGTTTAGTATGGATAATTTTCTAGAGAATTTGGAAACAGAGTGTTTGGCAACTTCTGTAGGAACCAGAGCAAGCTCCACAGTGGGGAGGAACTTGAGTGGAAGTTGAAGAATGAGGAGTTGGAGGCAGTGGTAGAGGCTTTGGGTTATAATATGGTTTACATTTAAGTGTTGAATAAGCAACTGATATCAAGTTATTTGCCTTTGCAAATAATATTACAAATATTGCGAATGTACTTTTTGCAAGTGGTATCGAACATGCTCCTTTTGGGGTGTAATCACACAGCATATACTCTCAAAGGTCTATACAAGAAAAATTAACTAGGTAATTATTGTTTGTGATTAATGAAAACACAATTATGATATGTTAAAAATACATTGATTTTGTGTATCAAGATCCAGGGCTATGGAAGTGTTATCTACACAGACACAAACAGTTGGGAACAAAAGTAATTTAATTAAGGGATTCTTTTAATAATACTTTATTGCATAGCTATTTACCTGAATTGATTTTTTTAAATAAACTATGTTATTACTACTGTTTCAAAACACCTGTATGAAAAGATATAGAAAAGTATAAAAGTATAACATCTAACAAAAATATTGAACTAAAATTCTACAATACTCACATTTATTAATCTGTTAAAGATACAATAAACCTATGTGTACAATGTAAATGGACTATTGATTTTACCTATTCTTTTTCTATGAGAATGACAGATAAAATTCTCATATTTGATCATATGGAAGAGGCTCATATTGAGTGGTTGTAATTTAACTATAGTAATAATTGCTTATAAAATGTCATCCACCTGCCTGTTTATAGCTAATCTTTACTTTAGTGAAAACTTCCTTCCCAAATCCTGATTTGCTTCACAGGCACTGGCTCAGCCTTTCCAAACCTGATCTCCCCTATATTCACTCCTCCCCAGATATATTGCTCATAGCGGTCAGTGGCATCACGTTGTACGCAGGTATGCAAGACAGGCTCTTGGCAATCAAGCTTGATGATCATCTCTGAGAGAAATTTGATTTCCAATTTCTTATATATATATACTTTTTGCAGTATTCCCATCTTTGTTCCTGATTTCAAGCCTTAGATGATTAATTTTGCATGTTAATTTGACTGGGCCAAGGGGTGCCCAGACCTTTGGTCAATTACTCTGGGTGTGTCTGTGAGAACTTTTCTGGAAGAGATAAACAATTGAATCAGTAGACTGAGTTAAACAGATTTCCTTCCCCAGATTTCATGGGCTCCATCCAATCAACTAGAAGACTGGTAAGACCAAAAAGATTGATCCTCTCAAGAGTAAAAGGGAGTTCTATCTTCCTGGCTGCCTTCAAATGGACATTGGCTTTTTTCCTCCCTTCCTACTCAAACTGAAACATTGGCTCTTCCTGGGTTTACTGGCCTTTGACTGAACTACACCTTTGGCTCTCTTGGATCTTCAGCTTGTCTACTACATATTATATCCTGTTGGTTCTGTTTCTTTGGAGATCTGAAGAACTTTGCCTAATACAAAGCCTTTGGCTCTTTTTTCCTGAATTTTGAAGTACTCTCTTAATTGCTCTCCAGTTTCACATTCTTCCCATATATCTTCCACACACCTGCTATAATTATATTTTTCGAATACAAATCTCCTTAGGCCATTCCCTGGCTTAAAAATCTTCCTTGGCTCCTCATCCATTTTAGGATAAAACACAACTGCTAACACACCAAATCAAGCACCTTAATGATCTAGGCCGGCCTTGTTGGCACTAGGTTTTTCCTTCCTTCCAGGAAAACTGAAAAAGTTCCCGTTTCCTGAACCTGGGTCTGTTGAGCTGGTGCGTCTTTACATGTTCTACTTGCTTTACCTGTACTTTCACTTCTCCCTCTCATCCATTGTTCACTTGTCTAATTCCTATCATTCCTTAACACTGGCTCAGGTTGTATTTTTTTCCTAAAGCTTTCTCCTATCTGCTTGACTTTCTCTTTTATGGAGTAGGGTTGTAATAGTTGATTTTTTTCACCTATGTTTCAGATAAAATGATAAAATTCTTAAAAAGAGGTATCATATCAAATATTTTATTCAGTGCCTTGCACAGAACAGAACACATAGTAGGTATTCACCAAAGTTTTGCTGAGTAAGTGAATGAATAAACCTCATCTATAGCAATTAAATTTATTTTTAGCACACACTTTCATATTTAACATAGAAAAGTCACTTCAGAAATTTATCTAATTCTGAATTTAGTGCTCTCTCTATTTTTTATATTCTTTATTTATCCTGCCAGATTCACCCTGCTCTGTGCCTCAAGAAGCTGACATTTATGAACTCTATTAATGGGATCTCCTGATCTCTGGCCTAAGATTGGGTTCAACTGATAGTAAATATAGGCAAAAGATTGGAGGGTGAAATTTGAGGAAGGTTGGGATTTTATTTCCAAGGTACCCTCCCAAACATGGTAGTATGGTTGATCTGTGAAAAGTATGGGGATTAGGGGCATCAACCCTCTGTGGAGTAAGAAATCCACATGTAACTTTTGACTTCCCCAAAACTTAACTACTTATAGCCAACTGTTGATTGGAAGCCTTAATGATAACATAAACATCAATTAAAACATATTTTGTATGTTATATGAATTATATACTGTATTCTTACAATATCTAACTTCTCAAATTTTTTTTCGGTATTTCTAGGCTGTGTAGCTCATTTGTGAGTTTTTGCAAATTATTGCAAATCTCCAAAAAATTTTCCAATATATTTATTGAAAAGAAATCCATTATAAGTGGAGCTGACCCGTGTTGTTCAAGGGTCAACTGTAAATGCATTCCTCTCCCAAAGTTCTCTGTGGCTCTCTCCCTGGGGTCTAGTACCTCCAACATCCCCTTGCCCTTCAGACCAGGAGTGGCAACAACTCCCCACTATTAGCCTGAGAGTACTTTACCTCCAATTGCTAGTTTCATTTAAGCTTGTCCATCACATCCTTAAATTTTTCTTAATTACTCTATAAGACAATGCCACCGACTTCTTGCTTGGAGTATGACTGATGCAATATGGAGCCTTTTTCACCCCTGTAATCTATTTTAAGAATCCACATGATAGCGCAATAGCTTCACCAATTAGGTCATATGTTAAGCTCATCAAATACATCAAATGTACCGGTAAGTATACAGTAGGCCAAGGTATATTATGATGGGAAATCTAGTATTATTTTTCAAAGGTGACTAAAAGTATCTTATAGCTTTAAAATGCTTCTTAGTTTAAGAGATAGTTTCAAGTGTATTATCTCATTTCATTATCTCATTTATAAATATGTTACTGGCAAACAGTAGAAATACGGCAAATATATAGTTTTTAAAAGCTCATTTCAATTTTATTAAACTTTTAAAAATAATTAAAGTTACAATTGTATCATTGTTAAAAAATAATCTTTTCATCAATGCTACTAGAAATATAATATTACCCCAATTCGGTACTTGGTAAAAATAACAATTATGGCCTAAGTCTCCTTTATGCCTTTGTGATTTCCTGGTAGTACCTCAGGGAGTCAGGGAGTAGGTTAACTTAAGACCGCCATGCCATCTGTAAGCACCATTGGGTGTGCTCCACCCATGCTTTGTTTGCCCACACCAAATGAATTGCTTGCAAAAGTAGTGTTCCCTTGAGTGATGCAGATAATGTGTATAAGCCCTCATGGTCCAAAAAGCATCACCAGATGTGTTCTGTAGACACTGCATTGTAGTGCCTGCCACCTGGGAGCAACTCTAGAGCTTTTCATTGTCTTCCCAGGAAAGAAAGAACTAAATGCTACCCTTGTTCCTTCAAACTTGTTATTTTTCTCCGTTTCTAATTCCAGGAGATCACTGAAGCCTGCGGTGGTCTGGTCCATGACATAATTGGTGGTGTAACACCACTTTATTCTGCCCTTTGGTCATTTTGTTTGAAAGTGTAAATATTATGTATACAGGTTTTAGAAAGCTTGGAGGGGATGGATATGCTTTCATGATGGGATACTTTTGAAAAAGAAGAAACTTTGTATCTGGAAAATTTATGCAAACAAACTAGTGCAGTCTTCAAGGCTCTCAGATTCCAGAGGTCAAATTATCTTATGCATTTAAGGTGAAAGGACCGATTTAAGTTGCCCCTGAGAACTGCTATTCCCAAAAACAACTAAAAGACGATTTAAATTATTATTATTATTATTATTATTATTATTATAAGATTTAAAATTCCAGATGCTTCTTGCAAACAAATGAATTTTCTGGGAGCTTCTTCAGCTTCATATTATATAGAGAGAGTGCACTTGAAAATACCTCTGAATAGATTCTTTTTTTTTTTAATGCGGTGCCTTGCATACCTTTGGTAGGACACCCAAAAGACACTTTTTTTAAAGTATTTCAATTAAATTTGATAAAAGTAGAGAAGGAGATTGGTTTCTGGACTGTATAATGTATACAGCACTTTTGTTGCATAACTAGCACTGTGTACATATTAAAGGGACAGAATGGAGATAGAACAAAGGGAATTTAATTCATAAGCTTTGTCCCTTGTTAACTTCAAATCTAGATTGAGACTCTCTATTGTCCTGAAAGGTCCCAGATGCAAATTCAAGTTTAGTGATTGAATTTTCCCCCAGGTCCTATTAATTCCACAAAGGAAATTTGCCAACATGCGTTAGACAAATGTGTGCACTCAGTAACAATTTCTGCAAGTATATAAGCATTTTAGTTCTTATTTCCTTTGAACAACTGATTAATCATTTAACCAAATTATATTATTGACAATGGATTCTATATCTTGTAATCAGACCCAAACTAAAATTGTCTCAAAGGAAAGAGTGAGCCATGGACACAGAAGTTCAAGGGTATTTCAGGTCAGTAATAGTCAGGGGTGATATTCAAGTATTTATTGACACCTCCTCTGACCTCAGTGGTATCAGTACATCCTAGCTGATTATTGTTTCTGGAGTCAATGGAAATTTCTAATGGAGATAACCAAATCCTAATGAAGCTAAAGACCCTTAAGGAGTGGAAAGAAACCTGATGAGTGGGAAAGATGGAAAAAATAGGCAACAGTAAGTCAAGACCAGTTATTATATTTGCCAAGATATTTGCTATGGCAGGTGATGACAGCACTCAAAAGCACAATATAGGGATAGAAATAAAACAAAACAAAGAAAAAAGAATGAAGTAATAGAAGGCAAAATATATATAAAGTTTAAGTACAATAGAACCTAAGGAAAGAGGCAGAGGATCAATCATTTTTTTCAATTTCTAAAATAATACCAAGACCTTCAGCTTATTTTGAAGCCTCATTCAGGATAAATTTGTTGTTACCTGGGAAAGAAGGGATTTTCCATACACTTTCATATCCCTATTGTTTTTATCAGAATATGATGCCGGAACCCTAGTGATTAGTAACTTCCGAAAAAGACAGAGGGTGGGGCGCCTGGATGGCTTAGTAGGCTAAGTGACCAACTCTTGGTTTAGCTTAAGTCATGATCTCAGGCATCAAGGCTCCACGCTCAGCAAGAAGTCCTCTTGAGATTCTTTCCCTCTCCCTCCCCCCTCTGCTCCTCCATGGTGTGTGCATGCACTCTCTCTCTCTCTAAAAGAAGTAAATAAATACCATCTTGAAAGAAAGAAAGGAAAAGGAAGAAAGAAAGAAAGAAAGAAAGAAAGAAAGAAAGAAAGAAAGAAAGAAA
>NW_024423675.1:10584869-10641152 GCF_017311325.1 Ursus maritimus
ACCTGGGAGCAACTCTAGAGCTTTTCATTGTCTTCCCAGGAAAGAAAGAACTAAATGCTACCCTTGTTCCTTCAAACTTGTTATTTTTCTCCGTTTCTAATTCCAGGAGATCACTGAAGCCTGCGGTGGTCTGGTCCATGACATAATTGGTGGTGTAACACCACTTTATTCTGCCCTTTGGTCATTTTGTTTGAAAGTGTAAATATTATGTATACAGGTTTTAGAAAGCTTGGAGGGGATGGATATGCTTTCATGATGGGATACTTTTGAAAAAGAAGAAACTTTGTATCTGGAAAATTTATGCAAACAAACTAGTGCAGTCTTCAAGGCTCTCAGATTCCAGAGGTCAAATTATCTTATGCATTTAAGGTGAAAGGACCGATTTAAGTTGCCCCTGAGAACTGCTATTCCCAAAAACAACTAAAAGACGATTTAAATTATTATTATTATTATTATTATTATTATTATAAGATTTAAAATTCCAGATGCTTCTTGCAAACAAATGAATTTTCTGGGAGCTTCTTCAGCTTCATATTATATAGAGAGAGTGCACTTGAAAATACCTCTGAATAGATTCTTTTTTTTTTTAATGCGGTGCCTTGCATACCTTTGGTAGGACACCCAAAAGACACTTTTTTTAAAGTATTTCAATTAAATTTGATAAAAGTAGAGAAGGAGATTGGTTTCTGGACTGTATAATGTATACAGCACTTTTGTTGCATAACTAGCACTGTGTACATATTAAAGGGACAGAATGGAGATAGAACAAAGGGAATTTAATTCATAAGCTTTGTCCCTTGTTAACTTCAAATCTAGATTGAGACTCTCTATTGTCCTGAAAGGTCCCAGATGCAAATTCAAGTTTAGTGATTGAATTTTCCCCCAGGTCCTATTAATTCCACAAAGGAAATTTGCCAACATGCGTTAGACAAATGTGTGCACTCAGTAACAATTTCTGCAAGTATATAAGCATTTTAGTTCTTATTTCCTTTGAACAACTGATTAATCATTTAACCAAATTATATTATTGACAATGGATTCTATATCTTGTAATCAGACCCAAACTAAAATTGTCTCAAAGGAAAGAGTGAGCCATGGACACAGAAGTTCAAGGGTATTTCAGGTCAGTAATAGTCAGGGGTGATATTCAAGTATTTATTGACACCTCCTCTGACCTCAGTGGTATCAGTACATCCTAGCTGATTATTGTTTCTGGAGTCAATGGAAATTTCTAATGGAGATAACCAAATCCTAATGAAGCTAAAGACCCTTAAGGAGTGGAAAGAAACCTGATGAGTGGGAAAGATGGAAAAAATAGGCAACAGTAAGTCAAGACCAGTTATTATATTTGCCAAGATATTTGCTATGGCAGGTGATGACAGCACTCAAAAGCACAATATAGGGATAGAAATAAAACAAAACAAAGAAAAAAGAATGAAGTAATAGAAGGCAAAATATATATAAAGTTTAAGTACAATAGAACCTAAGGAAAGAGGCAGAGGATCAATCATTTTTTTCAATTTCTAAAATAATACCAAGACCTTCAGCTTATTTTGAAGCCTCATTCAGGATAAATTTGTTGTTACCTGGGAAAGAAGGGATTTTCCATACACTTTCATATCCCTATTGTTTTTATCAGAATATGATGCCGGAACCCTAGTGATTAGTAACTTCCGAAAAAGACAGAGGGTGGGGCGCCTGGATGGCTTAGTAGGCTAAGTGACCAACTCTTGGTTTAGCTTAAGTCATGATCTCAGGCATCAAGGCTCCACGCTCAGCAAGAAGTCCTCTTGAGATTCTTTCCCTCTCCCTCCCCCCTCTGCTCCTCCATGGTGTGTGCATGCACTCTCTCTCTCTCTAAAAGAAGTAAATAAATACCATCTTGAAAGAAAGAAAGGAAAAGGAAGAAAGAAAGAAAGAAAGAAAGAAAGAAAGAAAGAAAGAAAGAAAGAGAAAGAAAGAAAGAAAGAAAAGAAAGAAAGAAAGAAAGAAAGAAAGAAAGAAAGAAAGAAAGAAAGAAAGAAAGAAAGGAGTAAAAGTAGGTACAATACTAACCAACAACTGGGTCCTCAGGGAAGTGAAGACCATTTGAGAATATAAAACACAGAATTTAAAGATCCTCATTAGACTGGCATAGACATGAAGTTGAATGTTCAGACAATGGAAGCTATATTTCCAGGAGATTCTGAGCACGTTGAAGCAGAAATCAAGCACAGGACATTTCCTGGGTGGACAAGAAGAGTCAGGCAAGTTGCCAAAACCTTCAAAAAGGGATTGGAGTCAGAAAAGGTGACAACAAGGTGCTGCCCTCAGGTTGGTGTGGATAGGGATGGATAGAAGATGAGGATTTGGCTAACATTCTTGTAAGGTTTTTTATTTGTTTAAGAGACAGCAGATAGTCAAATTGGTCATAGTCACCCTCCTTCTGGATGGCCGGAATCAGCTAGAAGTGGCTTTTATAATTGAGTGTTAGTTAGCCAGTGGTTGGAGATCTTTTAGATGATTCTGAATGTGTTTCCCAGGAGAGCAAATACTGATGCTTATATAGGACACTTCTTCTGCAAAAGGAAATGTTAAATAATAGCATTTAAGCCTCATTAGAAGACACCAAGAGAGAAGTCCATTTCCACATCAAATCATACACAGTTCTAGATGCTGGCATCTATTCCTTATTACACTAAACTTCTACTGGTAAAGGTCCCTTCCATGGGGCCTGTTCACCAATGTTCATCGGTGGGTTATGTCTGTAATCCTCACTGTAGGCTGCTCTTAACAAACTTATTTACTGCCCTGTAGTGATTTGCCAAACTATCACCTAGCCCAATATCATGTCTAGAACTCTTCAGAAATGGTCTTTTGACAGAGAGAAGCTTGGAAATTTCCCTTCCAGTGTGGTTCAGGAATAGAGTGTAAAGAGGTTGTTATAGCATATAAAATGTGTTAGTTCCAGATTCTCTTACAGGTTTTTTGAATGGAGAAATTATCTCTGGAAACCACAGTGTGTGCTAGACACAGTCTTTGATTCTTTTCTTAGAGTGAAACTCATTCTTCTTTCTTTCTTTTTTTTTTTTTTTAAGTCTTGCTTGATTGGACTAGAAGCACAAATGCCTCACTACTCAGAGCAAGTTCCCCTAATCCCGTTGTCTTACCAACTATCCTTAGAACTGGGTGGATTGCTCTTTCCAAATGCTTGTTTTCCTTATATGAAGTGATGGGACATTGTACTAAATAAGAAATGAAAACTCCTTTTGCTACAAGATATGACTCTTTTTCTTGGAGCTTACAAGGAAACTTGTTTCTTAGTATTTCACCATATTTACTTTTTAAAATTATGGCACCTTGCAAAGAATTCTTATGATAGTGTCTATTTTAGTATCATGTAACCAACAGTTCACATTTCATAAATGATCTACACTAGAGCTTGACAAATATTTTCTATAAAGGGCCAGGGAGGAAATTTGGGGAGCACTGAATCATAGGGCATTCAGACTGTGGCAACTACTGAGTTCTGTCTCTGTAGTTAGAAAGCATCCATAGACCATATGAAAAAGAATGGTGTGGCTGTGTTCCAAAAAACTTTTATTTACAAAAACAGACTGTGATTCAGATTTGGCCAATGAGCCATTCTTTGCAGACTCCTAATCTAGAAGATAATACGGAAGTCTGGCCTTAAAGATGGAATTCACTATCATTTACCTACCAAACTGTAGCCAGGAGTAATACTCCCTCCCCAGGATTCACTCTTAACTGAGCATATAAATAAAATTCAGTAATAGTGATATTGCTTTTTTGCATTCCAACCCGACAAATTCCATAGGTAGGAGGGGAAAAATGAAATTTTGGTAATTTATTTCTTATCATTTTGATGTATTTGCTTCTCTGTAATTTTATGTAAGAAAATCCATCGTGGTATTAAATGGTTTGGCTAATTAGGAAGATTAGTAGGTACCAGTTACTGGGATACACAAAGCCAGCTAGATTTTTTTAATTCAGTAGTTATACCCATTAAGTAAATCAGTGGTGTAGGACAGATACAGCATTTGATAGATACTGCTTCTGTAGAAGAAAGGGTTTTGTTTTTGTTTTTTTTAACTGTGCATTACACAGTGTCACATTATATAAAGTTATTGCTACATCAGGTGACATAGAAGAAACTGATATTACATGATCTGATGCAAATTCAAATGGAAAATTTGGAGCATACAAATGGATTAAACACCCTTGAAAATCAGGTAGAGTACAATTCCAAAGGATTTCAGGTCATTCACAAATGCTATTACCTCCCAGCTAAGAAATGTAGACTGTTCTGTTAGTGATCACACTGAAGCATGAAATTGGGGAGGAAGACTATTAATGGGTCAGTTAAAGTAAGAAATCAGAAATATTATTTTAAGGTGGAGTGTCGTGACAAATATGTGGCAAAATGTAAAATTACCTCTCAGAAAAACCTGTGTTTATTCTCAGTCACTATTTATGGTATGGAAAACGTATTATGGCTGGAAAATCTCACTTGAAAAGTTCTTAGCCTAAAAATCTCACGAATCTTTTCAGAGTAGGTCTATCAATATCCATACATGCCAGCAAATTCTTCTTGGAAAGCAGTTTATATGTCATGTAAAATGTGTACTTTTTTCCAAAACAGCATTTTATAGTGTTTTAAAAATAGGTTTTCATTTTTCTAAATATTGTAAAACTACTTAAGAACATAGAGGGATGAATCAACAAATATGTTAAGACTGGAATACTTTGCAAACACTACCTACTCCATAAATGTCTACTATCTTGCAAACTCGCTACTGATTAAAAGATAGTCTTAATTGTAGTAGATGGCTGATCATCAGAAAAATTAAGCTTTTTTTAAGAAAAGTACTTTGAACACATAATGTCAGATTACTTAATTGAAGGTAGACTCTTTAATTTCCTTAAGAAAAGTATTGTTTGATTCTTCTTATCTTTTCAGGGTTTTTTTTTTTTTTAAGTAAAGGGATCATTATTTGATATGTAAAATGGAATATCAGGAGCCAATAATAATTGAACACTTATTAGTTGGTATATCTTATATGAATGACCATGTGTGTTAGAATTGTTTTCCATAAAAGATATTTACTGTAGGAAATTAGAAACTTCAAAGTTTTTAAGCATAATGTATAGCAAAATAATGGTAAAAAAAATTAGTGAAAGTTATAAAATCTTTGTTATGAAAATTTAAGGGCTCTGATGATATTGTATGAAATACATTAAGCCAACAGTTACTTTTGGCCAGATTCTTCATTTACCACATTTGTGGCACCACCCCTCTGTATTATCACTGGTAAGTAACAAGACTCTGCACTTTGAGACATGGAACATGCTTAGTACACCTTTTTATTCCTATCGACTGCCTACCTACCTAAGTACCATAGTCTCTTCACAGGTCTCTTTTCAAGTATTGTGGTCATACAATAAATGTATTTTAGAATGAATGATTGTAGTAAGCAAAACAGACCTGCATGTAATGCTTTCTCCAGGGACAACGCCATGAAATTATTTCATAAGGACTGCTTTTAGGTCTTTAATTATCAAATTCACTCACTTGCTATGTAATACTACACTAAATGTCATTACAGAGCCAGTATGGTGTACTTTAAATGCGTGAATGAAAACTATTATGGAGTATCCCCATTTTGAATTCCTAGTATACTTAAAATAATTGATTTGCACATGTTTATTTCTCAACTTGATTAGTATATTATTTTTAAAATGTTTTTGTGCTCTAAATCTTAAATACATTTCTTTAAAAAGCACATAATGTACTTACCAAATGTTACAAATTTGGAATGCATTTTGTTTGAAATGAGTATCTATTATTCAAAATAATAGTTGAAATATGTAGAGCCCTTATATTTCAAAATATTAACCTTTCACTGAATTGATTAAAAGCATATAATATGACTTTGAAGTATTTTGAAAACCTGACTACTGAAAATCAATCAAATTATTTTTGTTGTTTAGTAATGTGAAATAGTTGCTCCATTTTTCAAAGACTATGATTACACTGTGTACCCTGCCAATGAATAGATTTAGTAGAAACCATAAGCTGTAGAGAAGAATCATTAATAAGAAAGAATCAAAAACAAAGGAAAGTAAGTGGGTTAATTATGGTAAATATGATTTAAGCATCTGTTTAGGCTATCAGGGGAATACAAAAGGGAATTTGAGAGATATTAAAGCCTAAGCCCAAATTAACAAAATTCAAATAAGGAAGAATTCTTTTCAGAATACGATGAACATTTATTAAATTTTTTTTTTTCAAATGCAGACTTGGAGATGAACAGGAAACAGTACTGAGGTTTTTTCAAAAAAGTAGCTTGAAAATCTTATGAATCTTAAAATACATTATTCTAAACTACACTACCTGTAGCTAGTGGAAAATCTTACCTAAACCCTCTCACAAAGACAGCTGCCTAGAATCAAGCCATACGATGTGACCACAAAACCAAGGTGCACAAGTTGAAGCACTCTAGCTTCAAAGAAGTACTCAGGGCGCAAAGTGAGGTATTTTCAATGTGATAACTGTACATTTTTAAGTGGCATGTTGTGTAACACTCATTAAAAAATTTTTGTAAGCTTTTAAATACTATTTATAGTAATTATATTTATGAGCAGAAAATTTAGCCTTTAAAATTTCTACTTTTGATTTGGATTTAATTTTTTTGTGTGTGGTCAGTTATCTGATTGGTTCCTTTAAGTATTCCATGAATGCATGAATATTTCATGGATATTCCTGTAATCTATTTAATCATTTTATTTATTATATAATACAATTATTCTAGGTCCTTACTTAATTTTAACTAGGTCTGTCTGATTTCAAAAGATAGTCTTCCTAATATGCATATCTGATTATGTTCTGCTTCCTTTTGAATTCTTTAGTGGCCTCCCATGCCAACAGAATAAAATCTAAGTTGCTCTGTATGTCAGAAAAAGCTGTTCATCCCCCTCATTTCTTTCAACCTCCTACTGTGTCTCCACTTTTAGTATACTATCAACTGATCCATATTGGAAAATCGTATAGTTTCCCAAATTTGGCATGATCCCTCACTCTTCCGTAACTTTCTGTGCTTTCCCTTGACCTTTAAGTCCCATTCCCAAGTATATCTGGCTAAATCAGAGTCATTGTTCATAACTCATTTTAGTAATAATTTTGGGTTATTCTTCCAGTGTGTTTACTTTTTAACTGTGCTGTCCAGTACAGTAACCACTAGCTACAGGTAGCTATTTAAATTTAAATTAACTAAAATTAAGGGGTGTCAGGGTAGCTCAGTTGGTTAAGCATCTAACTCTTGGTTTTGGCTCAGGTCATGATCTCAGGGTGGTGGGATCAAGCCCCAAGTGGGCTCTGCGCTCAATAGGGAGTCTGCTTGAGATTCTCTGTCCCTTTCTCCCCCTCCCCCTGCTCATATGTGCCCTCCCTTTCTCTCACTCTAAAATAAATAAATAAATCTTTTTAAAAATTAAGTAAGTAAAATTAAGTAAAATTTGAAAATTCATTTCCTCAGTGGTGTCAGTCACATTTCAAGTACTCAATATTCACATATGACTAGTTGCTACCACATTGGACAGAATGGATATAAAATATTTTCATCATCACTGAAAATTGGGATGGCACTGCCTTAAAATCTTAATTGTCAAATCGTATACAGTATTGTTCTTTTATTTCTCTGTTTCTCAATCTGGAGATCCTTAAAAGCAAATAACTTAGATCATTGGTCTTTATGGTACATAGTGGGAATGCAGTATTTTTTTCATACTTCACATGGCAACACTCATAAACACCTAAAAGAGAAAACTATAGTGAGCTATAACCAAAAGTAAGTAGAATTATTAAGGCACAGAAAATAATATTAAGGGAAATGACTTTTGAGTGACTGGAGTAAAACCTTCCCAGCCTAAAGTATAGTTAAAATCTGAAGAAAAAGAGAACTACCCCTCCCATCACAGCTGCCACAAAAACATGACGATCCTAAGCAAAGAGGTTATTTTGTAGAAACCGCTGATAGAGAATGATACCTCTTAGCATATTTGTACAGTAAAAATGAAACATTAAAATAAAATTATTGTTGATTATTTCAATCCAGTGAGACTGAACAACATGAGAAATTGTTAGATGTGCTTGAGAACTTCTGACATTTAATATACTATCTGTAAAAAGGAATTGACCACTATGGGCATACTTAGTCCCATGTGGGCAATAGATGTAGATGGAAGAACCAGAGTGGAAAAATAAAGTTATTATTAATCTTACTGACTTCTCATTTTTAAACTGCAAATAAAAATTTATTTTCTGTGATTTTCATTCTTTCAGTAAATATTGATGACTATCTCTTCCCACTCCAAATCAGCTCATGACTCGTCATTTTTTTCAGTGAAGTTTCTCCTGCTCACATTTTCTAAAAGTTCAAGATCGATCCATATCTTGTTCTCTTTTCTTCTTATTATTACGATCGCTATTTAACATTCTGAATAGTTACATATTTATCCTATTGCTCTCCATCTCACAATAAATTTAAGCTTCATGATTGCAGGTATTTTTGTCAGTTTTGTTCACTGTGGTATCACTAGCTCTTAAATGTGCCTGGTACGTAGTAACTGTTCAGTAAATGTTTGTTAAATTTCGCATGTCCAAAATAGGACTTATTACCTCCTACCCCTGCATATACCATCTCCGATTGTGGAACTGTGTATATTCTATAGAGTTACTGGTCTTAGAAATGTTTGTTCTTAACTTCTCACATTCAATTAAATCACCAGGTTTGGCCCATTTTCTCTTCTAAGTATTGCTCAGTTCTTTGCCTTTTTTTAATATCTATTTCCATTCTTCCTTGTTCTGTCAGAGCAAGCCTGCTAATTAGTCTCTGTCCCAGGATGCCCTCCTCCACACAGCACCATCCATACTGCTGTTAAGTAGGAACTTTCCAACATGCAACACTGTTCATGTCATTACTCTTCTCAGAACTCTTCAAAAGCATCCCGAAGACTTTGGAATAAGGTACAAGCTCCCGGGCACCCCACACAAGGCATTCTCCATCCTCACCCTTCTGCTCACTGTTTGCAAGTACCCCAGAGAGCCTCTTGTTTTACCACTGGCCCTTCTTATGCAACAACCTGGCCTGAAAAGTCCTCCCACCCTTCATCAGGCTAACCACAGACTCTAAGTTTGGGTTAGTTAAACCTTTCTGGGAACTTTTTTTTATAACATAACTATCAGGTAATGTGCTGATGATCTCTTACAGACTATGAGTTCTTACAGAGCAGTGAGTACATCTGACCTTTACACTTGACACAAGGCTGGCGTAGAGTAGATGCACAGAAGTGTTGAAGAAAGGATTGAGTAATTGAATATTACTCTAAGGAACTTAGAATATATGTTCCCAGGTCAGAGATGCCATTTATGACAAACTTCTTCAAGAAAGTGACTAACTTATTAGAATTAGAAACACTATTTCAGACATTATTGTGGTTAAATAACATAAAAAAATCTGGGCACAAATGTTAAAATAACTTTTAAAATAATTTTGGTAAGTTTTAGGTCTAGCACTTTCAGCTTCACCAACATTTATGTTCATGGTCTTCCTAAATAACCCTATCGATTTCCAGTACTTTTTACCTTTGGGTTAAAGGATCACAAGTATGTGCATGCACTGAATATTTTCAATATTCTCTAAACAATATTTACCTTAACCAGGCTTAGAGAAACGAAGCAGAATCCATCCTCTGAGGCGCCTGGGTGGCTCAGTTGTTTAGCGTCTGCTTTCGGCTCAGGGCGTGATCCCAGAGTCCTGGCATCGAGTCCTGCATTGGGCTCCCTGCTCCGTTGGGAGGCTGCTTCTTCCTCTCCCACTCCCCCTGCTTGTGTTCCTTCTCTTGCTGGCTGTCTCTATCTCTGTCGAATAAATAAATAAAATCTTAAAAAAAAAAAAAAAAGAATCCATCCTCTGTCTATCTTTAGTAATTTCCAACCACAGATATATGCATTGGGTTTCTATTCCCTACTGGATAAACTACTTTCACCTTTATTAAGTGGTTTTGGTATTGAAATAGTGGTTATTTATTCAAGTTTAAATCCTTTTGTTCTTTACACATTTAGGAGAATTAACTTTTTCTTTGAGCATTTTCAGGTTCACACGAATCTCAGCTCACTCTATTCTATGAAAGCTATGAAGCAATCTTTACATTTTATTCCAAAGAAATTGTTTTTATAAATAAGTAGTTTTGCTTTCACTTTATTTCTTGTTTTCATTTTCTATGAACTAACTTTGAAAGCAGAATAAGGTATAGTATGATCATCTTTTTGGGAAAATACTTACATTCCTCAAATTTGGTTATCAAATAACTTCCATACTGTTAGTTTTAACTTAAGAAAAAAATCACATCAAATCAAAACAAAAGAAAACAAAAACACAAAACCTTTAACAGTTACCCACAGTTTATAGGTCTACAGCAACTATGAATAAACTGCTAGAGGCAAATTTTTTTTTCAGCAGAAATTCTGCTCTGCTGTATTTTTTCCTTAAAAAATCTTTTCTAAACAAATGTCACAATTATAATCTTTTAATTAATTTGGTACTCCATACAGAAGAGTCGTAAATGAAAGCGAGTAGCTGTTTTTTGCCATGGTGCCCAGAAGGATGCCTCTATTTTGCCAAAAAATGTTCTGTCACTAATGTGAAGCCTGTTGACAAACTGTTGTTTATATGTTGTCAGTGTGATGCCAAGTCAATTGTTTCACTACGGGAATCCTGGCTTGGCCCCAGTGCTGTCCAAATCTCTGTAGACACACAGATACTTTTAGGGAAAGCAATTAAAGGTAAAAACTTCTTTTTGCTTTTATTTGGCTCTAAACTAAAGTTTCACGAAGATAGGAAAATAAATGGTGATCAAACAACTTTACAAAAACTGTAATTCTAAAAACTTAGACATATGGTTGGCTTTTAATTCCTTAGCTGTTAATTAAGAGGCTAATTGTACAAGATGGTTAGGTATATATCAGCTTGCAAATTTTACCTTTTTTTCTTGCCATTATAAAATAGCAAAGTAGGAGTTTTATCGGTCTTATTTATCCTCTAAATCAGTGGTTGTCAAGTGGGGGTGATTTTGCCCTGCAGGGGACATTTGGCAGTGTCTGAAGACACTTTTATTTGTCACCATTGAGGAAAGGGCTACGGTATGTAGTGGATAGAGGCCAGGGATGTTGCTATCATCCTGCAGTGCACAGGACAGTGCCCTATAACAACGGATTATCTGGCCCCCAAGGTCAGTAGTACTAAGGTTGAGAAATAAGGATGCGTATTAAATTGTCGAAGTATGTAGAGAACAGCATTAAGAGTTATAAAAACTCAGTAATGGTTAGGAAAGATACATAATTATTAACCCTAGAAATTTAAGGCAAGAGGAGCCCTAAAGGAATGGAAATAAATTCCCTGTTAGCAGAAAAAAAAAATACACAAGAGGGAAGAATTAGAAAAACATGATCAGTTTCACAAATAGAAATGAAAAGGGAGGATAGGTAGGAAGGAAGAAGCCAAAGAAAAACAGTATAAACAAAACCCCAAAATATCAGTCTGAAAATAACCTTTTATTCCTCACCAATTTGAAATACAGGCAAAGGAACCTGACTGAAATGATAGAGTGAGAGTTTGGAGATGATAGGTAAATAGACAGATAGATACATGGATGCACAGATAGATATGTGTATGTAAGAAACAAAGAACATGGCACCCAAAAGTTAAAAATATAAAGATAGCAAACATGGGTCCAAATAATGCCATTATAGCAAAATTAATATTGGATTGTGCAGGTTTTTAAGGCAAAACCATTATTAAATTAAATTAAGAAGAAATATTACAAATCACTAAAACGAAAAGTCCACCAAGATGATATAAAAATATGAATCTGTATACAGCTGATCAAATAACCTTGAAATATGTAACACAAATACTGATAAGATTACAAGAGGAACTGGACAAATCTGTAATCATAACAGATTGAATATTCTTCTGTCAAAAAAGGAGAGATCGATCACATCCCAAGTCAACAGGATATAGATGATTTAAACTATAAGATTGTTTTGATATTTGTGATTTATCTTAAACGACTTGAACATACACAATTCAGTATAAATGGGTGTGTTCATCATGATATATACTGCAGGTCTCAGCTCAGTTGTTTTATCAGAAATTTATACTTCATTGGTGGTTATAGAGCATTTAATCTAAAATCCACACTTTAGAAGTGGCTACTAAAAGCGTTTCCGCTATCTTTGACTCCCATCAACACCAGAGCCTTCACTAATTATCATGAGCATTAGAAATGGGTTCTCACTGATGAAATTAGTAGCATTTAGCATAGATAGATCAGCTAGAATATTGTGTATACAGTACACTCCTTACGTATGAGCCTGATATGAATGTCTAGTCAGGGCTATAACTTTTAAGGGAGGCAGCCTAGATTAGATATCTAAACTTTAAGTATGGTTAGTTGAATTCTGCCAGGGAATATTGTCACATTTGCTTCAGGTGAAACTTTCAGGCAAAGTATTTTAGGAACTTCAAAGATAACAGAACTGGGGCTTCAAAAATACCTACAGAATAGTTGATATGTTGACATGGTTGGTACTAATCATCTCTACCAATAAAATAATTCAGTGGAGACATCAAGATCTATGAAAATGAGCCTCAAAGTCGAGTAAGACCAAATTGTCTAAGGATAATTCACAAAAATACTTAGCAAGCTGGACTAATCCTGGCCCAACAACTTAAAAAGAATTCTTTTTAAATTCATGGAAAATATTTATCAAAAGCAGTGACCACCTATTAGGTCAAAAAGTAATTTCAACAGATTTCAGAGAATTAATTCCTCATTAGTCCAAGTTTTCTTAGTGAAATATAATTTCTAAATAAATCATCAAGAAAATAAACAGATTTTTAAAAATCAATTAAAAGCCTCTTCTGTGGTTAAAAATAACTCATTGATTAAGATGAAAATAACAAGAATGATGTAATACTTAAAATTGAATGATAAAATGTCTGTATATCAAAGCTTGCAGTGTTATCAGTAGCTATAGAGAGATTTATATACTTATATGTAGTAAAAGTATAAAAATGTGGGCTAGATACAGATCAAATTCATTGTAGTGGTTCATTTTAGAGAGGGAAGAAGATAAATAGATTTAGAGGGAAGAATATTGGGGGGCTTGAACTTTATCTGTAAGTTATTATTCCTTAAGGAAACAGAAAAAGGAAGTAAAAGAGAGATCCTATATATTTTTTAAATTACTTTTTTTTTTTTTTGCATGGGACTTTCTGTATTATCTTTTGTATTTCTCTTCATTTTAAAGTCTACAAATAGTAAAATGTATTGAAGTACTATTTCAAGGTATGTCAATTTTATCTAGAAATTTTTCCATAGAAAAAACATCTCAATCAAGCAGTGAATTCTGACTGAAAAAGTATTGGAAATTAAGGTGATATTGGATTTTATGACACAAATATTTTTCCTCCAAAATGTCAGCCTACTGTCCCCAAATGAAGTTTACTTACATTAGGAATTTGTAACATTATTAAAAAAGAAACAAAAAGCAGAGCAGTTGAGACTTCTGCCACTTAGACTGAGTAGCTGTATTAAGAAGTTCATTAATATCAGGTTAAATATTTCTAAATTTCTCAACTAGAAATCTACTAAAATTCAACTTTTTACTGTTTCTAAAGCAGAATATCAATGATCCTTATAGGAAAGACCAGAAGTGAATATATTATATTTATAACATTATCACTCTAATACTTGACTTAACAGAAATGACTTAGCTCACGTTTGTTTTTTCTTCATGAATTTGTAGTTTTATAAATAGATAAAATAAAATTAAATTTTTATTATATTCTTAAAATGAAAGTTTCTCATAAAACATTTTCAAGTGTTCAGATATTATCCATATGTTCAATAATTAGCATTTCCTTTCCAACTTCTTAAGATGTTTTAAATGTTAATGAAAATAATGTAATGTTTTTCGATGTTTATTGTATACTAGGTAGTATTCTAAGTCATACACACACAGACATGCACACATCTATGTGTACACATGTATACATACATTCATTTAATTAAATAACGAATCCCTTGAATCACCATAAGACACTTAACTGATTTTGTGTGTGCATGCCTATTAAATAAACAACTTCAGCCAGTAAATGCAGCTTTACTTCCAAATGCATACTGGGACTCTTCACAAATATCTTGACCCTCAAAAATACAGGCTACTGGGGAATCATTGCTCTAAAAGCTGGAATTGTACTTTAAGCACAGATGAAATTAATAGAAACCTCTGAGGGAAACAGAGCACCTCTTGCTTATTTCCAAAGAAAGATAAATTGTTAAACAAAATACATACTATTCATCTTGTTCTCCTTTTAAAAATTGGGAGTTGGGATGGGACAGAAGAGTCACTACTTTTACCAAAATAATGAAAATTAAAGTGAATAAGTTATTATTTGCAGTTGGACAATGAGAATTCATTAAGAATAATAATTGCCTCGAAAAAATATGACAGATATAAATAACTAATTCATATCTGTTTTGAAGTGAATATTTTCTTTTTTTTTTTTTAAGATTTTATTTATTTATTTGACAGAGAGAGAGACGGCCAGTGAGAGAGGGAACACAAGCAGGGGGAGTGGGAGAGGAAGAAGCAGGCTCATAGCGGAGGAGCCTGATGTGGGGCTCGATCCCATAACGCCGGGATCACGCCCTGAGCCGAAGGCAGACGCTTAACCGCTGTGCCACCCAGGCGCCCCTGAAGTGAATATTTTCAATATTCTATTCACTTATTTATTTAACAACATTGTATTGAAACCTACTGTTTATTATAACGAGTTGTGGAATAGGTCCACATTTTACTTGTTCTATTTGGACTGTCTTTACATAACAGTTGAGACTTTCTTAAATTATGTCTTCACATTTAGATATTTTAAATTAAATATTAAGACCATTCCAGAGCAATAGTCCAATACATAGCAAATAGGAGACAACATTTTATTTACTCTGTCCTGTTGCAGATTTGATAAGAAACAAAGTAAACTGGTGAAGCGGTTAACTCTTCTCTTGAACAAACCATATTTATGGTTGATTATTTCTCCTTGAAAATATTTAATATAGAAGGAAATGGATAAACAGAGAGGCTATTAGGCTTTCAAAGGAATCCATAGTAATTATAATTTGTGGTGTCAGAGACATTCTATGGAGTGAAAGTTTACTTCAGAGACAGTACTCCATTCACTTATGCTCCTTATGAGACTATTATAACGCTATAAGAGCTTCCTAATGACATCTTTTAAATAAAATTAATTATTTGTAGTTACTTTATAAATATTCATTTCTTCTACTTTATTTCAAGGCTATCAATTTTCACTATCAACTATAATTTTAATCCAGTCTCTATTTTTTCCTCAAAATATCTCTAGAATTTGATTTTAAAGTAGTTTCTACTGCTATATTTTTCTTTTATGCACTTATTTATACTTTATACATATTTATTATTTTCATTCACATAATTATAATTGCCATATGGATTTATATAACTGGCATATAGATTTTTCATATAAATTATGACTATAGAAATTCAATATTAGCCCTTATTTGAAAGGGAAAATTGAAGGATATAAATGTAGAATAAGAGAGCATATGATTTCAAGATTTTATTGAGCATATTTATTTTTAAAATGCTTTAAAAAATAATGACATGGTTGATTAGCTAAATTAGTAAAAATATAGCTATGATAGGTAAAAATCAAGAGTGAAATTGTATTGTATACTTTTCATGAGCTGTATTGCTACCCTTAACCACATGTCCTTTAAATTACTGCTATATTCCCCAGGCAGAATGGAGGGTAAGTAGAATAAAAAGGAAAATAAATAAAATATGAAGGTTATCTTTCTTTAATCCATCTTTCCCCAATTCATCCTTTTCATCTTCTCTCCTGAGGAAAGTTTTTGCTAGCCTAGTTCCCAGATCTTCCATAATGCAAAATTAGGAAAGTCTGATGAGAGAGTCATATCTGTAGAAATCTGAGGAAGAAGGTAACAAATTGTTGGAAGGGGCTAAAATAATCTAGGTAATAGAGGTGGGAGGGATGATAGAGAATGTGGTGTAGAATGGAGCAGGATATAAGCCCTAATAAAGTACCTGCAGCTCCCCAAATCTGGGAAGTGAGATGGCCATCTAGGTACATGAAACCTAAAACTCCCCAAACAGGTTTAATCTAAAGAGATTTTCACCAAGACACATTATAATCAAACCTCAAAATCAAAGACAGAGATTCTGAAAGCAGCAAGATGAGAAAAAAGACATCATAAACAAAGGAACTTTAGTAAAGGTATCAGTAAATTTCTCAGCAGAAATCTTGCAGCCCAAGGCGGAATTATATATTCAAAGTGTTCAAAGAAAAAAAATCTGCCAGCCAAAAATACTGTACCTAGCAATGCGGCCCTTCAGAAATGAAGGGGAGATAAAGTCTTTTCCAGACAAACAAAAGCCAAAGGAATTTATTGCCACAATTCCTGCCTTACAAAAAATTCTAAAAGGAATTCCTCAAGCTGAAATGAAAGAAGTTAATTAGTAACATGAAAACCTATGAAAGTAGAAAATTCACTGGTAAAGATAAATATATAGTCAAATTCAAAATACTCTAATACTACAATTGTAATGTATAAAACACTCTGAACCCTTGCATATATGCTAAAAGTGTTAAAAATAACTGTAGTTACAATATTTGGTTAAGGGATACACCATATAAAAAGATGTAAATTGTGGGGCACCTGAGAAGATCAATTGGTTAAGCATCCAACTCTTGGTTTCAGCTCAGGTCATCCAACAGCTTGGTTTCAGGTCTCCGCACTCAGCAGGGAGTCTGCTTGAAAGATTCTCTTCCTCTGCCCCTCCTCCCATGTGTCCATGTGCTCTTTCTTTCTAAAATAAATAAATAAATCTAAAAAAAAAAAAGATGTAATTTGTGACATTAACAACATTAAATGTGAGAGAAGGGACAAATAAATGTGTAGAGCTTTTTATGTAATTGAAGTTAAGTTCTTATTAGCTTAAAATAGACTTACAGCTGTAAGATGTATTATAAAACCCTCATGGTAGTTACAAAGCAAAAACCTTCAGTAGATACACAAAGACAAAAGCATACCAAGCAAAAAAACCCACCAATTAACAAAGAAAACAAGAGAGGAAGCTTTTTTTTTTTTGATGTAGTGCTGCCTGTTCATTTTAACTTTTTTCCTTGTGTTTTACCCAAAAAATCAATGCCAAGACCAGTATCAGGGAGCTTTTCCCCTACGTGCTCTTCTGGGAGTTTTATGGTTTCAGGCATTACATTTAAGTCTTTAATCCATTTCAAGTTCATTTTTGTGAGTGGTGTATGACAGGTGGTCCAATTTTGTTCTTTTGCATATGTACATAAAGTTTTTCCAATACCATTGATTAAAGAGACTATCCTATCCCTTTGGCACTTTTGTCAAATATTAGTTGATATCCTGTGCATGGGCTTATTCCTTGGCTCTTTATTCTTTTCCACTGGTCTATGTACCTGTTTTTATACCAGCACCATACTGTTTTGATTACTAAAGGTTTTTAGTATATTTTGAAATCAGGAAATATGATGCCATCAGCTTTGCTCTTCCTTCTTAACATTACTTTTGCTATTCGGGGTCTTTTGTGGTTCCAAATACATTTTAAGGTTATTTTTTCTATTTCTGTAAAAAATGCCATTGGAATTTTGATAAGGATGGCACTGAATTTGTAGATTACTTTGGATAGTAGTGATATTTTAACAATATTAATTTTTCTAATACTAGAACATGGATATCTTTCCATTTATTTATGTCTTCAATTTCTTTCATCAGTGACATATAGTTTTCAGTGTACACGTTTTTCACCTCCTTGGCTAAATTCATTCTTTAGTATTTTATTGTTTTTGATGTTATGGTAAATGGGATTGCTCTCTTAATTTTTCTTTCAGGATAGTTTATTAATGTATAGAAATGCAAATGATTTTTCTATGTTAATTCTGTATCCTGTAAATTTACTGAATTTATTCATTAGTTCTCATAGTTTTTTGGTGGAGTCTTTGGGGTGTCCTATATATAAAACCATGCACAAAAGACCCAAACAAACATTTTTCCAAAGGCATAGAAATGGCCAAATAGTGCATGAAAAGTGTTCAACATCACCAGTCATCAGAGATGTACAAATCAAAACCACAATATTACCTGATACCTGTCAGAATGGCTAAAATCAAAAACACAAGAAACAGCAAGTGTCGGTGAGGATGTGGAGAAAAAGGACCCTCATGCACTGTTGGTGGGAGTGCAAACTGGTGCATCCACTTAGAAAACAGTATAGAACTATCATACAATCCAATAATCTCACTACTAGATATTTACCTAAAGAATACAAGAACACTAATTCAAAGGGATACATGCACCCCTATGTTTATTGCAGCATTATTTACAATAGCCAAATTATGGAAGCAGTCCAAGGGTCCACTGATAGATGATTGGATAAAGAAGATGTGGTATATACACACAAAGGAATATTAATCAGCCATAAAGAAGATGTGGTGTGTATACGCACCCACACACACAATGGAATGTTCACTCATATGTGGAATTTAAGAAACAAAACAATTGAACAAAGGAAAAAGAGAGACAGAGAGACAAACCAAGAAACAGACTCTTAACTATAGAGAATAAACTGGTGGCTACCAGAAGGGAGATAGGTGGGGGGAGTGTGAAGGAATAGATGAAGGAGATTATGAGTACACATCATAACGAGCACTGAGTAATGTATAGAGTGTTGAATTACTATATTGTACACCTGAAACTAATATAACACTGTATGTTAATTACACTAGAATTAAATTTAGACAAACTTAATAATAAATAAAAGACAAGAGATAACAAATGTTGACAATGGTGTGGAGAAAAGGGGATCCTTGTGCAGCAATTGGTTTACCATGGAAAACAGTGTGAAGTTTCCTTAAGAAATTAAAAATACAACTACTATGTGATCCCGCAGTCCCACACTTGGATATATATCCAAAGGAAATGAAATCATTGTCTGCACTCCCTTGTTCATTGCTGTGTTATTTGCAATAGCCAAATATGAAAACAACATAAATGTTCTTCAATAGATTAATGGATAGAGAAAATGTGGTGTATATACAATGGAATATTATTAAGCCTTTTAAAAAAAAAGTAAACCTTACCATTTGTGACAACATGGATAAACCTGGAGGTCTTTATGTTAAGTGAAAGAAGCCAGAAAGAGAAAAACAAATATTCTGTGATGTAATTTATATGTAAAATGTAAAAAAAAAAAAAAAAGTTGACTTCATAGAATCAGAGAATAGAATAGTGATTGCCAGGCTGGGGGAGGGGGTTATACGTAGATATAGGTGAAAGAGTACAAACTTTTATAAGAATAAGTTCTGAGAATCTAACATACAGCATGGTAGCTATAGTTAATAATAAGGTACTATATGCTTGAAAGTTGCTATGAATAGATTTTAAGTATTCTCACCACACACACAAAAGGAATTAACTATGTGAGTCAATGGATGTATTAATTATCTTGAGCTTGCTAATCATTCTACAATGTATATGTATATTAAATCATCATGTTTTATACTTTAAATATATACAATTATATTTGTCAGTTATTCCTCAGTAATGTTGTGGGGAAAAAAGGTAGAATCTAGATGTTTGGGGGAGGATCCCCACAGAGCTGAGACAACTCTGAAGAGGTGGTCCTGTCCAACTGATAATGGTGAATCTGAGAGGGCACAATGAAGCTCTTCCTATGAGTATGAGGGAAAAAAACACCTGGAAACACAAACTAACTGCTGTTTCTGGAGCCAACTGGCACTGGTAGAACAGATAGATGTAGACTGGAAGGAACAATCCCTTTGCCTCTGTTATGGGTTGAACAATATCCCCTGCAAAATGCATATGATGTAGTATAACCCCAGTACCTTAGAATGTGACCTTATTTGGAAATAGGATCACTGCAGATGTAATCAGTTAAGACGAGGTCACACTGGACTAGTGTGGAGCCCTAATCTAATATAACTGGGGTCCGGATAAAGGGGAAATTTGGACACAGAGACATGTGTACAAGGAGAACACCATGTAAAAATGAATGCAGGAATTGAAGTGGTGCTTCTACAAACTAAGGCATGCCAAAGATGGCTGCAAATCACCAGAAGCAAGAAAAGAGGCAGAGTCTCACAGTCTTCTCACACTTTGATCTTGAACTTCTAGCCTCCTGAGACAATAAATTTCTGTTGTTTAAGCCAAAAACAAACAAAAAGAAACCAAAGTGATCTTCATCAATAAAGGGATAAATCAAAATCGTGTGCCACTTGATATAAGATACAATTAGAACAACACATCACATGTGCTCTTTTTGCTAAAAATGTATAACTTAAATCTAATTATGAGGAGGCATCAGACAATCCCAAATTGATGGATATTCCACAAAGTACCTGGCCTGTGATATTCAAAAGTGTCAAGGTCATGAAAAAAAGAGTAAAGAACCGTACCAGACTAAAAGTGACTAATGAGACATGACAACTAATGCAATGCATGATTCTGAACTAGATCCTTTCGCTGCAAGGCAATTGGTAAAACTTCAAAGGGGTCGGAGGATTAGATGGTAGTAATGTATCAATGTTAATTTTCTGACTGTGTTGCAGTTATTTAAAAGAATGTGCTGATTTATAAGAGATACATTATAATTCAGATGTGATGGGGCATGAGGTTGACAAGTTACTCTCAAATGTTTGAAGAAGAAAATTATTCTACAAGTTTGAGATTTTTCTGCAAGTTTGAGAGTGTTTCAAATTAAAATTATTTTTTAAATGTTTTAATGTACAAATTATGAGAGAATAAGTTTTAGAGTTTGCCTATTTTAGATCTGTTGATGGATATGAATTATGAATTAAATTCTTTTTAAAATTATTTGAAAGAGACAATTCAGGATTGAACTTTCTTTTCAATTACTCTTTGGTGATTTGACTATCGGTTTGTGAATATGACTTCATGAATTGACCGAGCCACATAGGCTCAAATTTATTAGAGTTACACGTGAAATCACACATCAGTGACTAATGTAAATTGTAATACTACTTGCACAGAAACCATTGAAATTATTTGTCTAAGAGCGTATAAATACACACAAGTTATTAGATGCAAATAGCAGAACTGTTACTTACATACAACTTTTTGTACTAATGATGTGATTAGGACATTAAGTTTAGGGCTTATTTTAGTTGTATTAATAGAGAGTCAAGTGTGAATCATAAAGTCACGTAATAGAAAAACACCTACGTATAGAAAGGAGTATTTATGAAGTTTTTCATATTTTGGTCCTACATATTATGTGATTATTTGTGCTTGACTTACAGACACCTAGCAGTGTCAATTACATTTCAGTATATATTAGCTATAAATGTTGTTGTGGTTATTCTATCTTTGAATGTAGGAACTTAGTTTTAATTTTTTTAAATTATTTACTTATTTATTTGAGACTGCACATGCATGCTCACACGAGAGAGAAAAAATAGAGAGAAAGACATAGAGAGAGGGGGCATGAGTGGGGGGAAGGGGCAGAAGCAATGGGAGAAGCAGGCTCCCCACTGAGCAGGGAGCCTGATGTGGGGTTCGATCCCAGTTCCCTGGGACCATGACCTGAGCCAAGGGCATATGCTTAACCAACTGAGCCACCCAGGTGCCCCTTGTTTTAATTTTTTAAAGTTTCATCTGCAAAAGCTATCATCTTACCTACTATTTTCTATTTTACTAAAGTTTTAATGTACAACTCTGAGGTAAAATAGTGAAATGTAAATTGCTGTTAATGGAAGTTGTCATAAAAATATCTGAGAAATAATTTAGAGCTAAGTTTTGTTTACTCTGTGCTTAAAATAGGTATTCTATGGAGAGAAGTTATTAGGAAATAGTTATATAATGCCATATATTTGCAAAGTTGTTCAAGTGCTGGTGGTTTACAAGAGATTAATTCTTGGTCACTTTTCCTTTCAAATAAATATGTCAGATGTCACATTATTAGACAGGAAAATGAGGTAACAGCTCAGAGACAGCTGTTATAAATACTGTTATTATTTATAGAGATAAGTAATAGGGAGGTTTTCAAAGAAACCTTTAGAAACTCTATTAGTTCAGAGCTCTATTAAAAGAAAAGTGGTTTTGACTGGGGGAGGCCAACAAATGACTATCTAAAGGCAAAATGGTGTTTTCACAATGATCAATTCAATAAAGCATCAGTTGAGGCAGTGAAGCACTCAACTGAACACTGTAGTCAAACCTCTATAGTGCATAGACAAAGCCACACACTTAGTTTTATTTAATCCCCAATTTACGAGGTAGCAATTGAAATGGCGCAAGTTTATTTTTTTTCCAGATTTACTATTACAGATTAAAATTACATGGATGTTTTGAGCTCCTTAGTTTAAAAAAACTATGTAAATATTAAATTGTACCACCAAAACCAACAAGGATCATTACAAAGTGTGGTGGGATATACTACATGATTATGATTCATGGCACTGTCAATGCTTAATCATAAACCTTATAGACCAGTTTCATAAGCTCAGTATACTTGAAAGTGAGAAACTACTTCATATTTTAAGTTGCATCTACTTTTATATTATCCTTCGCCTTTAGATGCAAATATCATGCCTGTGAGAGGTGAAGAGTTTGTAAACGTTATCAGTGAATGCAACACTTTCACACTAGTAAGTTATTTGAACAAACCACTGCTAACTTACAGCTATCCATCAGTAGACCAGTGAGATTGATTTGAATTGGTGTTAAAAAATCTTTATCAGGGGCGCCTGAGTGGCACAGCGGTTAAGCGTCTGCCTTCGGCTCAGGGCATGATCCCGGCGTTATGGAATCGAGCCCCACATCAGGCTCCTCCGCTATGAGCCTGCTTCTTCCTCTCCCACTCCCCCTGCTTGTGTTCCCTCTCTCGCTGGCTGTCTCTATCTCTGTCGAATAAATAAATAAAATCTTTAAAAAAAAAAATCTTTATCAGATTCCTATGCATAAAAATGTCATCTTCTCTTGCTAGTAAGACAAGCATAGTTCTTAGATATTTTATTAGACTCTCCTGACTTTCCTATATATACTTCTAATTTCATTGCAATTTCTCTAAAGAAAAACAGAATCCTAAGTATTGTATGAGATAAATATACCTGGTTCAGTTTGTGTAGGTTATTGAATCTAATTTTTTCATATGCCTATCCTAATATCTCACAGCAGTGTCAAAGGGGTTTTTAAATTTTATTAAACAGCTTATCATTAAATACTTGGATTTTTAAGTTGCACAAGAAAACATGGTCATAACATAGCTTTTATCAAATAATATGCCAAACATTTATTAGTTACAATTCTCTTTGTCAGGAATATGCAAATTTTCAAGTTTTATTATTCTGAGAGCAGGTACATTTCAAAGGTTTTCTAAAACATAATTATAGTTCAAATCTACTTTTCTTCAGTCAGCTATAAAGATATCTGGATGCATATTCTTAAATGATTTGGTTTTCTTTTAATATGAACCTTGTGATCTGATATGCATAGCCAGACCATCCTACAAGGGGATTCTCATCTTCTACTGACCTCAGAACCACTTTTAAGAACTGCATACTTCACAAAATGTCCAGAAAATGGATGTCACTTTCCAATAGCCTTCTGACTCAGCTTTCCTTTATGGGCTCTTTGGAAGCCATACACCTGCCTGCAGTTTCCAGCATAGCCAAACAGTTACATACTCTTCCTAAAGGACAGTTTATCCAATTTGGATGTTTTCTCAGAAGAAATACTTTCCTTTATCTCCTTGCACCTAAGGAAAACCTATACAACTTTTGATGCCTACCTACCTTTGATGCCCACCTCAAGTTGCATCTTCTCAAAGAAACCCAAGCTGCCCGCAAAAACCCTCAGTAATGTCCATGTCCTCTATGCCTACGTGGCTTACTGTCTGTGTCACTCACTTCAGTTACCAACAGGTCCTCTGTGTTATGGCTACTCAGCAAAATGGTTAAGTTCTCTGAAGTCAATGATCATGACTCATGACTTCTTTATATATTCCATAGCCCCAAATTCAGAATTTTGCACATGGCAATCATGAATTTTTAAATCTAGAAAGAATGTTTAGCAATAATTTCAACCATATTAGACAGGTAAGAGACCTAGACCTAAAAGATTAAGGAAAGGCTGGAAATTATATGTAATGATTAATAAATGCTAGATTTACTCCTGAGTGTTAGAAAGGATTTTAATATTTTTCTCTTTATAAAATATCCTCTAAGACCATCCTTTTCACACTTGAGGATGCATCAGAATCAACCAGAGAGCTTGTTAAAACACAAACTGAGGGGCCTGAAGCCCAGTGTTTCGGATTAGGAGGTCTGTTGTGAGGCCTGAGAAATTGTACCCCTAGCAAGTTACCAGGTGATGCAGATGCTACAGGCCTACGGGCTACCTTTGGAACAGCATTGCTGCAAGATAAAATTCTCACATGCAAATGTTCTCTCAATTATAGTTTCTCTATTTTTGAACAAAAGGGTCATTTAAAACTGTTACATCAAATTGCCATCTTCTTAAAAACATACCAACAGCTTCTCTTCCTAGCATGCTTTTAATTTGCTCTTCAAGATTCCACTTCTAGGGGCACCTGGGTGACTCAGTCAGTTAAGCGTCTGCCTTCTGCTCAGGAGTGTCCTGGGATTGAGCTCCGTGTTGGGCTCCTGGCTCAGTGGGGAGTCTGCTTGCCCCTCTCCCTCTGCCCCTCCCCCCAGTTTGTGTGCTCTCTCTCTCTCTCACTTATACTCTCTCTCTTGCTTGTGCTTTCTCACTCATGTTCTCTCTCTCAAATAAATAAAATATTTTTTTAAAAAAAGGATTCCACTTCTGCAGTGATTCAATGATATCAATTATCAAAGCAAAAAATATCCCTGTTAAAGGTCCTTTTATTCATTTTAATCAAAATTCAGATCTTATTGGAAGGGACATGACTGCCAATAGGGCAATGACCTCTTACCTAAATTTAGCTTTCTCTCACAGGACTGAGAGCAAGGCTGATTGTAACAATTTTCTGGAAGGTGGTTCGGTGATATATTTTGAAAGCTTTAAAAATGCTTGTGACTCTCACTCCCTACTCCAGCTTCTAGTGATTTATCCTGAGAAGAGAATAAAACAAGTGATCAAAGAAGGAAATATTCTAAACCCCGATGTGATGATAGTTAACCAGGTGTACAAATTTGTCAAAACTCATCAAATCATACACTTAAGAAAGGTATCATTTTTGGGGAAATTATACCTCAATAAATGTAAAGATCACCGGTGTTGAGTGGGAAATTGAGTGAAGGTGTTTTCCATGGCCTTCGCAGTGGGTGTTATATGTATTTGGAGAAGGCCAGGTTTTCGAGTGTATGTGTACACCCTAAAAGTGAGAAGTACCCTTGCAACCATTTTTCTGGTTCTAAGTCCCAGAGAGTTAGAGTCATTTTAAAGACTCACCTGTTGAAAGTTCCCCAAACAGGCAGAAAAGGTTGACACATTGATAAGGCTTTCAGAAAGACTCAGTAGTCCAAACACCTAAGTTTTTATTTATTTAATTTTTTTTTAAGATTTTATTTATTTGACAGAGAGAGAGAGAAAGCACAAGCAGGGGGAGTGGCAGGAAGAGGGAGAAGCAGACTCCCACTGAGCAGAGAGCCTGACATGGGGCTGGATCCCAGGACCCTGGGATCATGACCTGAGCGGAAGGCAGAGGCTTAACTGACTGAGCCACCCAGGCCCCCCAACACCTAAGTTTTTGATTGGATTCAAGCCATTGGCTAGAGTTTCATTCACTCTTTTCTCTGAGGCACTTTAAAGTTGAAAGAACTCAGTCTCAGGTGATTTCATTGTCACACCTCCCTCAGAGAGAGGGAAGCAAATCAAGAAATGGCAGGAGTGTTCCTAAAGGGCTTTCTGGGATGAAGAATAGGTTCGCCATTTCTGCATCATCTTTCTGCTTTCTCACCCTATTGTCAGCTCCCTGAGAGTACTTACTCTCATCCTCTGTCCTCTGGAGCCCTGCTTTACTCATAATTGTTACTCAGTAATCATGTAACAGGATTGAAATAATTCCTTACTTTTGAGTTTGTATTTTGAAAACTTTCATTTCACTCTACTGGAAAGTTATCAGTGTAGTACTCTGGGAGGAGATTAACAATTATATTTGGAAGGTTTTCCAAATATATGTTGCAAATCATTTTTTAACAAAACTTTCCAAATGGCATTTGTTTTCTTCTTAACTGACTTGCAGATTAGATTTTCTTAATTTTAAAAGTAAAAAACAATGTTTTTCTCCCTATATCCTAGAACTGCAGATGAATGTGGTTTCTAAAACTTTTGCCGAGTCATATATTTTCATTAGCCACAGTGATCTTGCAACTGAAGCTTTGCTATAGGCTATGTTAAAGGTACATGAGGCAGAATATAAAATAGCTAGAATTTATTGTGTTACGTGGTATTGCAAAATTAAGGCTACCTGCTTTTTTTTTTTAAGCTTAACACATATAAGCTGACTGAAAAGATGTTTTGAGGTCCAATCTTTCAAATAATAAGCTATTTTTTTTTTAAAGATTTTATTTATTTATTTGACAGAGTTAGAGACAGCCAGCGAGAGAGGGAACACAAGCAGGAGGAGTGGGAGAGGAAGAAGCAGGCTCATAGCAGAGGAGGAGCCTGATGTGGGGCTCGATCCCATAACGCGGGGATCACGCCCTGAGCCGAAGGCAGATGCTTAACCGCTGTGCCACCCAGGTGCCCCAGATAATAAGCTATTTTTTAATTAAGACTAAATTAAAAGGCTGTTAACAACATGAGGTGAAATTGAATGGGAAATGCCTGCATTTGTGAAAATCTGCTAGTGTTTCTAACGGTTAGTTCATAGAACAAGGGCCGTTAGATTTAGAGTATGATATTATGGTGGATATACCCAAAGCTATGACAGAAGGAAGTCTAGAAAGAAAGAGCGCTCTGTTGCCTCTATTTGAGCTTCTTCTTGATTCCCATGTAAAATCTAAATCCTGCTCCTGGCGTGCTTTTTGTTGAAAACTTAATTAATTAACCTTAGGATTTTCTACTTTGTACCTCCTAATTTTTTTCGGTGGCAAGGGCATTTGCACACTGCTCTGTTATTTTGTATGCTGAACTGTTTTTCACCTTGTAAGAAGGTTAAGAATGTCTCTAATGGAATCTAAGTGTAGGAGGTAGGTACTGTCAGAAATGAAGTGACTTGTTCAAGGCCACTCTGCTGATGGCCTCATGGAGAGATTTCAATTCAGGTCTGACTCCAGAGCCCAAGCTTTGTGCAGATATCAGAATTTAGACATTTGTACCTACTCCTTAAATGTCCTTATTTATTTCCAGCTGTCCTTCTAAAGTGAAAGTAAGACAATTACTACCTTAATTTAAGGTTTAGTTGCAGGCAACATAATCCATTGTAGTTAATTAATGGAAAAGTATTTATTTCAGGGTATTGATTAGCTTACAGGATTACTGGGAAGGCCAGTGTTCCAGACTGGACTGCCACTGAGCTAGTATTACTGAACCATACCAAGAGATTGTTACATGGAAATTCGCCTGTTGCTGCTTTCTGCATCTCAACTCATGGGACCAGCAGCTTTAGCAGCTGCAGAAACACCATACCTCTACAACTGTGCTGGCTTCTTCAATACTCATTCTAGCCCTACAATTCTCACTAAACAGAATCTAGTTAGCTTGTGGGAAGGTTACTGAATGCATGTATCAAGAGCTATATCAACCATAGTGCTGCAGCATAATTTATACAATTCAGTGGCTTTAAACAATACTTGTCCATTTTTTCTCATACTTCCACAATGTGGCTGAACTTAGCTGATGTGGAGGGGCTTGATTGGGTTGCTCTGCTTCATGGTATAGCCCTGGCTGGACTTGACTCTTTGATGTGGATTGAATTCATTCTGAATCCAATTGTGTTCATTTTGGGGCTCAAGCTGAGGGGCAACAGCTACCCAAGAGATTTACTTTTCATGTTAATGGGAGAAATTGGGAAAGCAAGCAGAAACACACAATGTCTCTTCCAGCTTAGGGTCCGAATTGGCAAATTATCACCTCTGCTACATTGTTTTGGGCTAATAGGAGTCTCATGGCCAAGTCCAAAATCAAGATGAAGTACATTCCACCTCTAGTGGAAGGGACTGCAAAGTCACATGGCAAAAGGAGCAGGTAAAGGGAGGGATGAAGACCTGGGACTAATACTTAAATCTATCACACCAGGAAATATTGCTTTGGGATTCATCCCATGATAAAAGAAAGGCACAATTGGGGAACTGTGATAATGGAGAGTTTCAAAAACTGGGCTGTGACAAAGAAAGGAGGTATACTACATAAAATAAATGTAATGGAAAATCAAGAAAGTATATTCTGTGTAGCTTATATAAGCATAAACATTAAAACATCAATGAAATGTTTTGCGTGACAATTGTGATTTCTATCAAAAAATTTCTATATTGCATAAATAATATGTGCATGCATAGTAGACGTATGCACATGGTGGATACTCATACCATGCTCACAGGTACCAGTTGTTGCAACTTAATAAGACAGAAACAAGATATGTGTAAAATTGGCAGAGATTTAAAGCTGAAATAAGTTTATGTTTCTGGATATGATTTATTTTAGTCTATTATGTAGCAGACATGTGGCTATGTGCTGAGGCTAAGGAGAGGACACTTATTATGTTTCTGCTGGTGTAATCTTGTGCATACACAGAAAAATAGCGACACAGGCCCCAAGGTATAAGTTGAATAAGAAGTAAAACATAGGCATTACTTATTAAATGAAAATCATGTGTTCTAGTTATGAACCTGAGGAATTAACAGATGACTCATTTTGTAAGACTCAACTCCTTGGCCTCAAGAGATTCTAGATTATGTGAAGCTGCTCCAGCTTCAGCTCTTCTTGAAGTTCCTAGCACCCTTTACCATGGTGCATGAAACGTTCTGTAACCATTTATTTTCCAAGACCAGTCAGTACTTTGCCAGTCTCAGTTAGTAATGATTTCATAGTCCTGGATTAGTGGTATCTTCTCTTATATAACAATGCCATCATGTAGGGAAAAAGAGAAATATTTCTATCATCTCTTATTCTTTTCCAACGCTGGGGAGGGCCTTCATTTCAAAGATTTGAAATGTTAGTTCTGCTTCAGCAGCTACCATCTTTCCATGCCAAGGGAAAAAATTAAGCTACGGCTGTATAACAATGTATAGTATTATAGTTAAACCAATTAGAAAAAGGCCAATAAATGCAAGAGATATTAAAACTGTAAAAAATATAAAAAAGTAAATATAAATAATTACATTATATATGATTTCTTTAAGCACTGAGTTGTAAAAGCCTGGTAAAAAAGTTTTAATCTTAATTTGATTTCACCAGGTATAAGAGAGCTCTATTTTCTATTACTCTAATATATTTTACTTACAGCTATGCTTATTTTATGATCATTTTAAATCATTTTTAAATATTTTGAGTACTATAAAACATTTTATGTTGTATTTAGGAACTTAGTCTATGAACTAGATCACTTAAATGTTAACTGCCTTAACATTCAAGTGCTTAAAATTCTTCCCCAATAGCAGAAAATATCCCTAGTTTTACAGTGGATAATAATGGAAGAAAAAGAATGGTATACAAGACATTGAGTTGTTAAAGGGTATTCAGGAATGATGATACCATTATATAGAGATAAACAACCCAATTATCAAAATCAGCAAATGATTATCCAGCTTCTACATTTTTTGTTATGCTAGTTTTATTTTTCAAATACACTGTACAATAAATTCATTACAGTTAAAAATTTAGAGAACAGTTATCCATATAGTACTTAATACCATCTCAGGTGCCACCAAAAAGAAAAATACCACACATGTTCAGGTAAGCAGTGGGAAATACTTGGTGAGTTTTAGCAGGGGAATGTTATAGTTAGATTTACATTTTAACCAGGTTGCTTGACAGCTAAGTGAAGGATGGGTTTTTCCTATTACTTTTTCAAAACCTCTTGACTTTTACCTTTTTTTTTTAATTAATAAAACCTGCTTTTTAGAACACTTTTAGGTTCACAGCAAAATTGAGCAGGAAGTGCAGAGAGTTTCTATATATTCCTTCCTGTATACACACATACACACCCTTCCCCACCATCAGTATCACCCACCAGAGTGGTACATTTGTTAGAACTGATGAACCTCCAATGACACATCATTATCACCTAAAGTGCATAGATTACATTAAGGTTCATCCCTTCTTAAATTTTTAAAAATTTTAATTCCAATATAGTTAACATACAGTGCTATATCAATTCCAGGTGTATAATGTAGTGATTCAGCATTTCTATACATTGGTCAATGCTCATCATAATAAGTGTACTCTTAATCCTCTTCACCTGTTTCACCCACCCCCTCACCCACCTCTCCTCTGGGAAACATCTGTATGTTCTCTATACTTAAGAGTCTGTTTTTTTTGTTAGTCTCTCTTTTCCTTATTCATTTGTTTCTTAAATTCTACATACAAGTGAAATCATATGGTATTTGTCTTTCTCTGACTGACTTATTCACTTAGCATAATACACTCTAGCTCTATCCATGTCATTGCAAATGGCAAGATTTCATTCTTTTTCATGGCTGACTAATATTCCATTGTATATATGTACCACATCTTCTTTATCAAATCATCAGTCAATGGACATTTGGGTTCTTTCCATAATTTGGCTATTGTTGATAATGCTTCTATAAATATAGGGGTGCATATATCCTTCCAAATTAGTGTTTTGTATTCATTGGGTAAATACCCAATAGTGTGATTACTAGATCATACGGCAGTTCTATTTTTAATTTTTTAAGGAACTTCAATACTGTTTAGCACAGTAGCTTCACCAGCTTGCACTCCTACCAACAGCACATGAGGGTTCCTTTTTCTCCACATCCTCACCAACACTTGTTTCTTGAGTTTTTACTTTTAGCCATTCTGACAGGTGTGAAGTGATACCTCACTGTGTTTTTGATTTGCATTTTCCTGGTGATGAGTGATGTTGACCATCTTTTCTTGCATCTGTTGGCCATCTGTATGCCTTTTTTTTAAATTTACATTCAATTAGCCAACATGAGTACATTCTTAGTTTCAGATGTAGTCAAGAATTCATCAGTTGCATGTAACACCTAGGGGTCATCACATCACATGCCCTCTTTAATGTCCATCACCCAGTTACCCCATCCCCCCACTCACCTCCCTTTCACCAACCCGCAGTTTGTTTCCCATAGTTAAGAGTCTCTCTGATTTCTTCCTATTCAGTTTTCCTTCCCTTCCTTCATGGTCCTCTGCATTGTTTCTTATATTCCACATATGAATGAAACCATACAAAAATTATCTTTCTCTGATTAACTTATTTCACTTAGCATAATACCCTGCTGTTCCATGCATGTCATTGTAAATGGTAAGCATTCATCCTTTCTGATGGCTGAGTAATATTCCATTGTATTTATATACCACATCTTCTTTAGCCATTCATCTGTCAAAGGACATCTCGGCTCCTTCCACAGTTTGACTATTGTGGACATTGCTGCTATGAACACTGAGGTGCAGGTGCCCCTTCATTTCACTTCATCTGTATCTTTAGTGTAAATACCTAGTAGTCCTATTTCTGGGTTGTAGGGTAGCTCTGTTTTTAACTTCTTGAGGAACCTCCATACTGTTTTCCAGAGTGGCCGTACCAGCTTTCATTCCCACCAACAGTGTAAGAGGGTTCCCTTTTCTCCACATCCTTGCCAACATTTGTTGTTTCCTGTCTTGTTGATTTTAACCATTCTGACTGGTGTAAGGTGGTATCTCATTGTGGTTTTGATTTGTATTTCCCCAATGACAAGTGATGTTGAGCGTTTTTTCATGTGTCTGTTAGCTATTTGTATGTCTTCTTTGGAAAAATGTCAGTTCATGTCTTCTGCCCATTTCTTGACTGGATTATTTGTTTTTTGAGTGTTGAGTTTGATAAGTTCTTTATATATCTTGGAGACTAGCTCTTTATCTGATATGTCATTTGCAAATATTTTCTCCCATTCTATAGGTTGCCTTTTAGTTTTGTTGACTGTTTCCTTTGCTGTGAAGAAGGTTTTTATCTTGATGAAGTCCCAATAGTTCATTTTTGCTTTTGTTTCCTTTGCCTGTGGAGACATGTCTAGTAAGGAGTTGCTATAGCGAATATCAAAGAGGTTACTGCCTGTGTTCTCCTCTAGGATTTTAATGGTTTCCTGTCTCATATTTAGGTCTTTAATCCATTTTGAATTTATTTTTGTATGTGGCATAAGAAAGTGGTCCAGTTTCATTCTTTTGCATATAGCTGTCCAGTTTTCCTAAGACCATTTGTTGAAGAAACTGTCTTTTTCCCATTGCATGTTCTTACTTCCTATGTTGAAGATTAATTGACCTTATTATCATGGGTTTACTTCTGGGCTCTCTATTCTCTGTTCTACTGATCTATGTGTCTCTTTTTGGACTAGTGTCATACGGTTTTTATTTTATAGTATATATTGTACTTATACTTTGTAGTATATATTGATATCTAGGATTATGATACCTTCAGTTTTGTTATTCTTTTTGCCTATTCAGTCTTTTGTGTTTCCATACAAATTTTAAGATTATTTGTTCTAGTTCTGTGAAAAATGCTGTTGGTATTTTGATAGGGTTTGCATTAAATCTGTAGATTGCTTTGGGTAGTATGGACATTTTAACAATATTTAATCTTCCAACCCAAGAACATGAAATATCTTTCCATTTGTTTGTGTCATCTTCAATTTCTTTAATCAGTGTTTTATACTTTTTAGAGTACAGATCTTTCACATCCTTGGTTATGTTTATTCATAGATATTTTATTATTTTTGATGAAATTATAAATGTGATTGTTTTCTTAATTTCTCTTTCTGCTACTTCATTATTAGTGCATAGAAATATAATGGATTTCTGTACATTGATTTTGTATCCTGCAATCTTACTGAATTCATTTATCAGTTCTAGTAATTTTTTGATGGAGTCTTTAGAGTTTTCTACATACAGATAGTATCTTGCCATCTACAAATAGTGAAAATTTTACTTCTTCCTTACTCATTTGGATGCCTTTTCTTTCTTTTTGTTGTCTGATTGCTGTGGCTAGGAAGGACTTCCAGTATTATGCTGAGAAAAATTGATGAGAGTGGGCATCCTTGTCTTGTTCGTGATCTTAAGGGAAAAGCTCTCAGTTTTTCTCCATTGAGTAGGATGTTAGCTGTGGGTTTCTCATAGATGGACTTATTTTATTGAGGTATATTCCCTCTAAGCCTCCTTGTTAAGGGTTTTCATCATGAATGGTTGTTGTACTTTGTTAAATGCTTTTTCCACATCTGTTAAAATATTCATATGGTTTTTTCATTCTTTCTCTTGTTGATGTGATTTATCACATTGATTGATTTGTGAATACTGAACCACCCTCGCATCCTAGGAATAAATCTCACTTGATCGTCGTGAATGATGTTTTTAATGTATTGTTTGATTGGTTTGCTAATATTTTTCTGAGGACTTTTACATCTATATTCATCAGAAATATTTGCCTGTAGTTCTCTGTTTTAAATAGTATCTTTATCTGATTTTGGTATCGGGTAATGATGGCCTCATAGAAAGAATTTGGAAGCTTTTCTTCCTCTTCTATTTTTTTGGAATAGTTTCAGAAGAATAGGTATTAATTCTTCTCTAAATGTTTGGTAGAATTCATCTGTGAAGCCATGTGGTTCTGGAGTTTTGTTTGTTGGGAGTTTTTGATTACTGTTTCAATTTCATTGCTAGTGATCAGTCTGTTCAAACTTTCTGTTTCTTCCTGCTTCAGTTTTGGTAGGTTGTATGGTTCTAGGGATTTATCCATTTCTTCTAGGTTGTCAAATTTGTTGGCATATAATTTATGTAAATATAAATATGAATATAGATATATATATTCTTAGAATGGCTTGTATTTCTGTAGTGTTGGTTGTTATTTCTCCTCTTTCATTTCTGATTTTGTTTATTTGAATCCTCTTTCTTTCCTTCTTCCTTCCTTCCTCCTATCTGGCTAAAGGCTTATCAATTTTGTTAATCTTTTCAAAGAACAAGCTCCTGGTTTCATCGATCTGTTCTATTGCCTTTTTTGTTTATTTCTGTTCTAATCTTTATTATTTACTTCTTTCTATTGTTTAGGGTTTTGTTTGTTCTTTTTCTAGCTCTTTAGGTGTAAGGTTAGGTTGTTTGTTAGCAATTTTTCTTGCTTCTTGAGGTAGGCTTATATTTTTATAAACTTCCCTCTTAAAGCAGCTTTTGCTGCATCCCAACGATTTTGGACATTCTGTTTTTCTTTTCATTTGTCTCCATGTATTTTTTTATTTCCTCTTTGATTTCTTGGTTGACCCATTCATTGTTTAGGAGCATGTTATTTAACCTCCATGTATTTGTGTTTTTTCCAAGTTTTTTCTTGTGGTTGATTTCTAGTTTCATAGTGTTGTGATGAGAAAAGATGCATAATATGACTTGTTATTTTGAGTTAGTTGAGATTTGTTTTGTGACCTAACATGTGATCTATTCTGGAGCATGTCCCATATGCACTTGGAAAGAACATGTATTCTGCTGTTTCAGGATGAATTGTTCTGAATATAGCTATTAAATCCATCTGGTCCAATGTATCATTCAAAGCCATTGTTTCCTTATTGATCTTCTGTTTGGATGATCTTTCCATGCATGTCAGTAGGATGTTAAAGTCCCTTATTATTATTGTATTACTATCAATTACTTCTATATGTTTGTTATTAGCTGCTTTGTGTATTTGGGTGCTCCTATGTTAGGTGCATAAATATTTACAATTGTTATATTTTCTTGTTGGACTGTTCCCTTTATGACTATATAGTGTCCTTTTTTGTCTTTTGTTATAGTCTTTCTTTTAAGGTCTATTTTGTCATATAAGTATTGCTACCTCAGCTTTCTTTTCACTTCCATTTGCATGATAAATGCTCTTTCCTCCTCTTATTTTCAATCTGCATGTATCTTTAGGTCTAAAATGAGTCTTTTGTAGCCAGCATATAACCACTGATGGAGTGTTTGATTGGAGTATTTAGTCCATTTACATTCAAAGTAATTATTGATGGGAATGTACTTATTGCCATTTTATTATCTGTCTTGTGGTTGTTTGTGTAGTTATCCTCTGTTCTGCTCTTCTCTTGTTCTGTTCTCTCATGGTTTGCTGGCTTTCTTTAGTGATATACTCGGAGTCCTTTCTCTTTATTTTTTGTGTATCTATTACCAGTTTTTGACTTGTGGTTACAATTAGGTTTATTTATACTATTTTATGCATGTAGCAGTCTGTATTAAGTTGATGGTCTCTTAACTTTGGACCCATTCTTTACTCCTCTCCCACCCCACTCCCCATGTTTTAGGTATCATACTTTACATCCTTTTATTTTTGACTCCCTTGACTGATTTATATAGACATACTTAATTTTACTGCTATTGTACTTCCTACTTTTCTTACTTCTACTGAGGTCTTTCTTTTCTACTTTAAGAGTCCTTTTTAACATTTCTTGTAGGATCGTTTAGTGGTGATGAATTCCTGTAGCTTTTGTTGGTCTGGGAAACTATCTCTCCTTTTCTGACCAATAGCCTCGCTGAATAGAATATTCTTGGCTACAGGTTTTTTTCTTTCAGTATTTTGAATATATCATGGCACTCTATTCTGACCTGCAAAATTTCTGCTGAAAAATCAGCTGATAGCCTTATGGGATTTCTCTTGTATGTAACTGTTTTCTCTTGTTGCTTTTAAAATTCTGCCTTTATTAATATTTTTGCCATTTTAATTACTACGTGACTTGGTATGGACCTCCTTGGGTTCATTTTACTGGGGGCTCTCTGTGACTCCTGGAAGAGGAATTTTCAGCTATTATTTCTTTAAATAAATTTTTTGCCTCTTTTTCTCTCTCTTCTCCTTCCAGGATCCCTATAAAGTTGATGTTATTATGCTCAATGGTGTCACTGAGTTCCCTTAGTCTATTTTCATTTTTTATTATTTTTTCTTTTGTTCAGCTCGATTGCTTTCCATTACTGATCCATACTTCTGCTTCTTCTAGTCTACTATTTATTCCCTCTAGTGTATTTTTTTTTTAAGATTTTATTTATTTGTCAGAGAGAGGGCACAAGCAGGAGGAGCAGTAGGCAGAGGAAAAAACAGTCTCCCCACTGAGCAGGGAGCCTGACACGGAGCTTGATCCCAGTACCCTGGAATCACAACCTGAGCCAAAGGCAGATGCTTAACCAACTGAGCTACCCAGGTGCCCCCTTCTAGTGTATTTTTTATTTCAGTTTTTGAGTTCTTAATCTCTGATTGGTTCTTTGTTATGTTTTCAATCTCTTTGTTGAAGGTGTCATGAGGTCCTCCACTCTTTTCTGAAGTCTGCTGAATATCTCTATGACCATTGCTTTAAATTATCAAGTATATGACTTGTCTCCATTTTGTTTAGTAGCTTGCTGTGATTCTGATCTGTTCATTCATTTAGGTCATATTCTTCTGTCTCCTCATTTTTTTTCTTTGTGTCTGCTTCTATGTGTTAGGAAAGTTAGCTACATCTCCTGCTCTTGAAAGTGTTGGCCTAATGATGAAGAGGTCCTGTAGTGTCCTACAGTGCAGTGTCCCCTGTTCATCAGAACCTGGTGCTTCAGTATATCTTCTATGTGTGTTGCATATGCCCTACTATTGTCGCTGAGCCACTTTTGCCTTCAATCCAGTCATCAGCAATGGCTCTCTGTGCCTATTGTGGGCAGAGTTTGGTCCCTGTACTGTTAGTGGGCCAGTCTGGGACCGCCTTGGGCTTCATATGAATCAGACAAGGCATTTGTCAGAGATGCAGTAGCACTTGAACTGCAGGACACTTTCCCATGTAGTCCCCTGAGGAGCTTTCATCTGTGGCTTAGGCCTGCAGTCAGACCTAGTGTCTGTCCCCAACCCACTGCTGGGGCCCCAGTTGAACTGGTGTGTATGGTTATCTTTCCCTCTGTCTGGGGCAGAAGTCATTCTGGAGTGGTGCTGGCCCCTGTCAGTGCTACTTTCACACTGCCAGACCTGTGACACTTCTTTGGGTGGGCTCCCTCCAAGGGTGTATTGAAGGGGCAGGTCCGCAGAAGAACTTGGAAGTGGGATACACAGTGCCAGCAAAGTCCACACTGGTCTGATATGGGAGAGGACTTTCAGCCTGAGAAAACTCTGGTTGAGACCTGCTGGGTTGGAAGGAGCAAATCCGTAGAAGTGTGTGGGGGTTTCAGTGTGCTGTTAGCCAACTTGGTGGAGAGTGTTGATGTTGCACTCATGGGTTCTCACAGATGTCTATGTGTCTAGGCTGTGGGGCAGAGGAGGGAATTGGTTCACCAACTCTTTTTTCTCTTGGAGAAGTCTCCCAAATACCCCTACCCTCCAGCACATGCTCTGAGATTAGTAAATAAATCTGATTCCTGTATACTCTAGGCATTTTTCAAACTGCTGCTTCTATGCTGTATCTCAGTGAGGCTGTTTGTTGTGCTGTCTTTTTAAAGGAAAGGACTGTGGCCTCCCAGCTCGCCCAGAGCCTAGCCCATTGATTTTTTAAACCCCACTGATTGTTAGGCTCTTCTAGTTTTCAAAGTCAAATGTTATGGGGATTCATCTTCCATGTGCAAGTCCTATACCTGGGATGCTTGGTATGGGTATCTGCTCCTCTTCCTACTCCACGTCTGTCGTCTATCCTGTGCCTCCCTCCTGCTGACAGTACTATGGCTCTATTTGGCTCCTGACTGCATCTCCACCTTCCCACTTTCTTTCCTGTGGCCTCTTCTCTCCTGTAGCTGTGGAGAGTCTGTTCTGCAGTCTTTGGATCATTTTCTGGGTTGTTTATACTGACGTGGGTGTTATCTAGTTGTATCCATGGAACGAGGTGAGCTTAGGATCCTCCTTCTCTGCCATCCTCCCTGGAAGTCAATATGTGAACAGTTTTCATTAGGGTTCACTCTTGATGTTGTACACTCTATGCATTTTGACAAATGCAAGTTATGTATATCAACCATTGTAGTATCGTGAAGAATAGTTTTAGGGCCTAAAAATGCTCTGTGCACTGCCTGTTCATTCCTGCCTCCTACATAGCCCCTGGATAACACTAATCTTTTCACTGTCTCCATAGTTTTGCCTTTTCCAAATGTCATATAGTTGGTATATATTATGTAGCCTTTATAGGTTGGTTTCTTTTACTCAGTAATATGCATCTAAGTTTCTTCCATGTCTCTTCATGGTTTGATAATTCATTTCTTTTTAGCACTGAATAAAATTCCACTGTCTGGGTGTACCACAGTTGATTCATTCACCTACTGAAGGGCATTTTGTTTGCTTTCAAATTTTTGCAATTATGACTAAAACTGCTGTGAACATCAGTGTCGGGTATTTCTGTCAACAGAAATTTTTCAACTCCTTGAATAAATACCAAGGACTGCAATTCCTGGATCAAATGATAAGAATATATTTAGTTTTATAAGACACTGCCAAACTGTCTTCCAAAGTGGCTGAATCATTTTACATTTCCACCAGTAATGTATGAAAGTTCCTATTGCTCCACATCCTCACCAGCATTTGCTATAGACGGTGTTTTAGATTTTGATGATTCTAATAGGTATATATTAGAATCTTACTTAATTTTCAATTGCCGAATGACATGTTATGTGGAACTTATTTTCATATACTTACTTGACATCTGTATATCTTCTTGTTCTTCTTTGTGTCTGTTCGTGTCTTTTGCCCATTATTTAGTCAAATTGTTTATTTTCTTATTGTTGAGTTTTAAGAGTGCTTTTTATATTTTGAATAACAGACCTTCTGCAGGTGTGTCTTTTGCGAATATTTTCTCCCATTCTGTGGCGTGTCTTTTCATTCTCTTGATAGTGTCTTTTACAGAGCAGAAGTTCTTGATTTCAGTGAAGTCAAGCTTATTAATTCTTTCTTTCATTGATCATACCTTTGGTGTTGTATCCAAAAAGTCATCGCCATACCCAAAGTCACCTAGATTTTCTCTTGTTATCTTCTCAGAATTGTGTAGTTTTGGGTCTAAGAATCGTGTAGATTTAGTTCTGTGATCAATTTTGAGTTAATTTTTGTGAAAACTATAAGGTCCAGATTCATTTTTTGCATGTGGATGTCCAGTATTGTTTCAGTATCATTTGTTGAAAAGACTGTCTTTATTATATTACCTTTGTTCCTTTGTGAATGATCAGTTAGCATACTATGTGAATCTATTTCTGGGTTCTTCATTCTATTCTATTGATCAATCTCTCTATTCTTTCACCATTACCACACTGGTTTGGTTACTGTATCTCTAGAATCAGTCTTAAAGTAGTAGTAACAATCCTCCGACTTTGTTCCTTTCCTTCAGTATTGAGTTGGCTCATCTGGGTTTTATGCCTTTCCGTATAAACTTCAGAATCAGTTTGTTGATATCCACAAAGAGCTTGTGAGAATTTGATTTGGATTATGTTGAATCTATAGATTAAATTGAGGAGAACTAGATCTTGACAATGTTTTGTCTTCCTATCCATGAATTTACCCTATAACCTCACTTTTCTGATGGATCAAAGAAAGTTGTTGATTTTTTAGTTTTTTTAGCTTTGTATTTGCTGTTAGGATAATGTGAGGACTTCTAAGCTCCTTACATTTGGACGAGAAACCAGACAGTAGAAGCTCTTAGTAGTTCTTTAAAAGGCTAATGTTTTTATTTCTAAATAGAAAATGAAAAATTCAAAATGGCAAAACATTACAGAAATACTGTGGAGATATTGTGGGTTTGGTTCTGGACCACAGCAATAAAGCAAATATCACAGAAAAGTGACTCAAATGAATTTTTGGTTTCCCAGTGGATATACAAATTATATTTACACTCTTAAGTGTAAGTCTATTAAGTGGACAATAGTATTATGTGTAAAAAACAATGTACATACCTAAATTACTCTATTGCTAAAAAAATACTAACCATCCTCTGAGCTATCAGTGAGTCCTAATCACCCATCACAGATAACTATAACATATAGACAAATAATGAAAAAGTTTGAAATATCGTGAGAATTACCAAAATGTGACACAGAGACACAAAGTTACGAAATGCTTTTGAAAAAAATGGCACCAGCAGACTTGCTCAATGCAGCATTGCCACAAAACTTCAACTGTAAAAAAATACAGTTTGTAAAAAAAAAAAACAATATTTTTATTGCAAAGAATAAAGCAGAGCACCATAAAACAAGTATAGCTGTTTTATAAATTTTGCCAAACATATTTTTCCAGATCAAATGAAAGTTGAGGAGACCAAAGTGTGGTAGAAAACCATAGGCTGTTATTTCAGTAAGAATTAGTGATAGTGAATCTATCTTCTCTGTGAATTTTGTAATTTAATCAATTCTAGCAACTGTGGTAATCAGTGAGTAAACTTTAGATAATGATCTAATTACTTTCAAATAGTTTCAGGTAAACTGAAATAAATTTTATGTCGAAAACATTATGTCAGTGAAAAAATAAAAACAAAAACCTCTCTAAATGAAGTCAGTTAGGGGAAAGTATCTAACTTTTCCTTTTACTTTTGTTTTTGTTTTTGCTCTTGCTAAACAGGATGCCTTCATGAATCCTCTTCAGGCCCGAATTAATAGAAAATTAATACTCAAGTCTCCTGAATACACCTTTTACAATAGGCAGTTGCATAAAGCATACTTCAACATGATATTGAAAGTCATGGAAATTCCTAGAGCAGTGCTTTTCAGATTCATAGACTTTAATTTATATATTATCTATCACAGAAAGAATTTCTGGAAGAATTAGCATCCAATTATTAGAGGAACTTTGTACTAGATATGTCTTTAAAGGTCACCTATTCTACTCTGTTAGCCTCTGAGTGAAATAATCGAGACAGATGTAAGTAATATTTATTTTCAAACATCTCTAGAATATTCGAAGAAAATGCCCCAGCCTTTTTCAGTACACATACTTGACAATCCTTGCTGGTAAGAAGGATTTACCAAATACCTATACTAAATAATTACTATGATATTAATGCAATTCTTTTGCCTACTTCCATGGACATGGGGCTGCTATCTCTGTAAGAATCTTTGACAACCAAAGAGAACTTTAGTGTTAGCTTCACTCATTAATTTGCTCGGGCAAGAGCTTTGAGGAATCCGGTTATCTTTGACTCAAATCTTGACGCTCCCACTTTTCTGCTAATGGAACTTTGAACAAGTGATCTAGTGTTTCAGAGCTTCAATTAACTCACCTGTAAAATGGGGGTAATAATTCCAAAGTTAGCAGATTGCTGTGAGGAAGTAAGACAAAACATATGTAAACTGCTGAGATGGTGCCGGGCACGTAGTATGCACTCCGAAATACAGTAGCTTCTGCGATTGCATTTATAATATTATTTGATTAAACCAGTCATCCATTAAAGTTTGGCAAACATTTATTATGTACCTTCAATATTATAGTCACTCTGTTAACTATTATTGCCTTATGCTGCTGAATTAAGTTAAATTAACATAATCTGTTATTTGTTTTATAAAAATCGTTCCTGGTCCCATAACAATATCTACTCTACCCCTTAGGAGTATGCCAGTTTATGTTCACAAATTTATTTTCTTCTATTGCCTTAATTTAGAATGGGAGCTTCTTTCTCAACTTAAACACTATTTCATTTCTCTTCTTTTACACTAACTGCATTGTGTCAGTTTATCTTGTTGGGAAAAATGCATGCTTTGAACTTGGGTTGACTTGGTTTCCAGTCTTTGCAGTAGCACTTATTTACCCAGAAACTTGGATTATTACGCAGCCTCCCTAAGACAGTTTCCTCAGCCTTTGCAGGCATAACGCCAATTTCGGCGAATGGCCGTGAGAGGTAAATATGTAAGGTAATGTTACCTAGTTTAGTGCCTGATGCCGAGCTGGCTCTCAATATTTGATAGTTATTCTTAGTCAATGAAATAACTTAAAATCAGGCACAAATTTTAATCTGAATGTGTCATTTCTTCTATATTTTAAATTTTTCATTAGAGTCTTATTTTGACAGTTCTCATAACTTTTTAAAATCATTTTTGTTAAAGAAATTGCCTATTAGGAGAGCAGCATACTACATAATCTTAGTATTCTGTTCTTTGTCAGATGAAGACCTTGGGAAAAACAGTTGAGAAAAATTTTAAATGGAAATCAGGTGTTAAAAGTTTAATTAGAAAAATTCATCCCTTATACATGGGCTAATGTAGGCTATGGCAAGCTGCTTAATTGTTGATTCTAAGGCTATTTTTACATTGTCAATATTCTATTTAGTAATCTTGGGGGAAATAGCATCAAAAGCAGACAAAGAAAAATGTTTCACTTTCCTGCAGCTGATTCCCGTGATTGCCTGACGTTTAGTTACATTTGGGCATCTGTCTCAGGAACTCCCATTGTCTGGAACCATATGCAAACTGAAGTGTGCATTGGGGTATAGACATGAGGACAGAATTTACACTTGGATATGCCATTCGACAGCAGCGGGAGAAGCTGGACCAGCCTGGGATACTTCATACAGTTCATTTAATGAACTGTTACTTTATTATTTTGTAAAGCTTCTGTAATGCACATTTATGATATAAAAAGTGCCTGCATACTGCTTCATCGGAAGGGGACCTCATTTAGATTAACCTGTGACTTCAACAGCAGGTGGTAGAATGAACCAACTGCTTCAATTACTGCTTTTGCGCATGACTTTCATGTGTTGCAAAGATTATCAGAGGAACCTGATTACATCCCCTTAGACACTATTGTTGGCACGATGATTAAGCTGTTATTTTTTTTTTTAAGACTGGGAACCTAAAAAGCTTTTTGGCATGAGGCAAAAGCACTGTGTATAGAGATCAGTAAGATAGTGTGTATCATTGCCCTGTAGCTTATCTCCACATATACAGCTCCCTGGTGGATCCCTATGATAAACATTATTGGAACAATTAGCTGCTGCTGACACAGAATCCAGACACAATAGCCATGGCCAGCAGCACAGAGCCAAAAATTATGGAGCCAAAAACCATAAAAAGCAACACCAAGCTAGTCTCCCCATTCAACTGCTGTCATAAAACCCTCCCAGTGCTATGTTTGCATAGCTGGCTTCACCGATATGGCACTGTTAACACAAAAGAAGAAGCTGCGGCACTTGTCTTTGTTTAGCTGAAATTACAAGTCATTGAATTAGTATGTCATCTTTATTGTGCTGTCATGCAGCGGAGGTGAGGAAGGCTCCGTAATGGATGGGAGAGTTTGATGGCCTGAAAGACAGGCTCACAGATGGTTGTCGATATAAAACAGTTTTTCCCCCCTTTAAAAAAAAAAAAAAAAGGAAGAAAGGAAGGGGGAAAGCAAAAAGCCTGTTTGGAATGGATCTTCGGTGATTTGTGTGCAATACCAAGCAATATTCATAGCAGTCTCATATGTAAGAACTTTGGTGGCCTAGAGTATATGACAAGGGCATAAATGCAGGCATTCCTGAGGAATGCATTGCTGATTTAAATAAAAGTGACGCAACGTTTTAGCTTCTTAGAAAGCTGGTAGTTATTTTGGGGGGGAAGTTTGTCTCATAATATTTCTAAACAATTGTACATGATTACGTAATGTGAATGGGAAGAGTTAATAGTGTTATAGGAATTTTAAATACAAAGAGTGAGAATTTGGCCATTCTTATTAAATGATATTTAAAGTTCTGTACTTGTACAGTTAAATATATTTTGTTAGGGATATTATGCTGTCCAATAGTGAGAGAGTTTGGGCTGAATGTGGCTTAAAATATCTTTAACTTAGTAATTTCTTGCTTTTTCTCTATATTTTAATTTTATTTAAAATACATCATTTGACAGTTATACTATATATGCCTACTTAAGATCAGTGAAATAACAAACTAAATTTCAACTTTAAAAGATAGAACGTTCTGTCCCATTTGTCACAGTCATTAAAAAGTTTGACCCAGTCTAAAAGGCACTGTTCTGAATATAATTCTTTAACAGAGAAGACACTCTTCACCAGTATTCATTTCATGTGGGACTATAATCTGGCAAACATTCAGAGCAATGTTTTAATTAAGGAGCAAACTAGTTACACATTAGAGTGTGTAGAATTTTTAATGTACTGGTAATTATTTTGGGTCAAGTTTGTCTTCTATTTTTTTCTCTTTGGACAAAAAAAACAAAAGAAAACAAAAGATCTGATTTTCTGTGATAAAATTGAGACACATGTATGGCCATATACAAAACTTCTAATGGGGAGCCACCCGGGTGGCTCAGTCACTTGTGTTTGACTCTTGATTTTGGCTCAAGTCATGGTCTCAGGGTGGTGAGATCAAGCCCTGCCTCGGGCTCCACACTCGGCATGGAGTCTGCTTAAGAGTCTCCCTCTCTCCCTCTCCCTTTATCCCTCCCCCACCCAAAATAAATACATTTTTTAAATCTTAAAAAAAAAACTTCTAATGAGTATAATATAAATGTGAACATACATTTTAAAAATATACTTAATCACATGTAAGAAAATTCTAGGAGCTGAAAATCAAGAATTGCTTAATGGCAATTATTAGATCTGTTCATGAATGTGCATATTTCTCTTGAAATGTGAAAAAAAGCTTTCTGAATATGTCCAAAATAGTATTTACATCTTCCAAAAGAGCTGTATGAAGGAGAAATAGGAAGTAAGTGCCTAGCTGGGGCTCTAAATTTATCTGTCTATTTGGCAACATTATTACATTTATTGACTTCTATTTAATGCTTATTTATCTTTATATGAAGATTCTGATGCTGACTCTTGCAGTTTGTTATAAGAAACACCCTTTCTGGAAAATATTATTTGTATGTGTGTATTTTTGTGTGAGTTGGAGGTATGGCAAAAGGTTATGGACTTTACAATTAATCAGATCTGGATTTGAATCTAGTCTTTGCCACTTGTTAGCTATATTATCTTGAATAGATTATATAAATGTTTGGCATCTGACTTTCTCGTTTGTAAATATGAGTGGGGATGAAGGCAGCAAGCATCGGTGACTTGGGCAGCAGGAGACCAGGCCACAGCTTGGAAATGAGTTTTCACGGCTGCAAGGTTACAATGTGCAACTCACTGTCCTAGTGTCCAAATGTTACCAGTGTAAGGGCTAGGACCAACAGACTCAGATTTTGGAACAGGAGCCAAACATGAGGGTTTGGGCATAGAAAAATAAAGGGGCAGAGCAGAACCAACAGAGTGACAGCTTGATGGTACCTATCAAATCTAAAGAGGAAATCTATCCAACTAGGGCTAATTCCAGTGCCCAGAGACTGGGTTGAGGATTAGGAGGTCCTAGCTCTTGGTAGAGGTGACTTTTGTAGCCCAAAATGAAGCACAAAATCATTAGAGTTAAGATCATTTACAATTTAATATGACTGAACTAGGGCAAGTGAAGATATTGAAAGGGGTGAAGGAAGGAAGAAAGAGCATGAGGCAAATTAATTGAAGAACTAAGTTTCTCCTTTATGAAGGAAAAGATTAAGGAAAGAGAAGATTAGGACAATCAGGGATGAGGTGCTCAATCTTGTATTGCTAGAGCCATTTTTTTGTACCCAAATAGGGAAAATCTTTCCTGCCAACCACGAAAAAGCTCTAGATCTTCCCACCTCAGGTCCTTTATACCAAGGACTATTTGGTTCAGATGTAGTGGCTAAATAGTCAGTTTCTCGTGTGGTATGAGATTTTAGGGATTCCTATTATTCCCTCTATTGTTTGAACATCTCTGTCTGTTCTATAATCTCTCAAATTCTTCTATGAGATGTGTAAAAACTTTTATTCAACAATTAGGTATACATTGCAACCCAAGTGTCCATTAATAGATGAATGAATAAAAAAATGTGGTATATTTATATATACATACATATATATGCACAATGGAATATTACTCAGCCATAAAAAGAATGAAACTTGGTCATTTATCACAGATTTATGGAGGGACCTAGAGGATATTGTGCTAAATAAAATAAGTCATTGAAAGACAAATACCATATGATTTCACTTATATGTGAATCTAAAAAACAAAACAAATGAATAAAAAATAAACCAAACAGACTCTTAAATACAGAGGACAAACTGGTGGTTGCCAGAGGGAAGGTGGCGGGGGGGGGGGGGGGGGGGGGGGGGGGTGAAATAAGTGAAAGGGATTAAGAGGTACAATCTTCCAGTTATAAAATAAGCAAATCACGGAGATGAAAACAGCATGGGGGATATAGTCAATAATATTGTAATAACCTTGGGTGACAGATGGTAGCTACAGTCACCATGGTCAAGTGTATGAGTGTACGTATTGAGTAAGGTATAGAACTGTCAAATCAATATGTTGTACACATGAAACATATAACATTGTACATCAAGTGTACTTTGATAGTAATAAAGAAATAAGGCAGGGACGCCTGTGTGGCTCTATTAGTTAAGCATCTGCCTTTGGCTCAGATCATGATCCCAGGGTTCTGGGATCGAATCCCACATCTGGCTCCTTGCTCAGCAGGTAGCCTACTTCTTCTGCCTGCAACTGCCCCTGCTTGTGCTCTCTGTCTCTCTCTCTGACAAATACACAAAATCTTTTTTAAAAAAATTTAAAAATAAAGAAATAAGGCATACATAAAACATAAGAAATAAAAATGACCACAGAGAAAATCATTTCTTTTTTAATTCATGGTTTAAAAATCTAATGAGACAAGGCATGAAATCGGAAGATGCCAATGTACATGAGAGTAATTAGCAACATCTCATTTAATCTGTACAAAAGAGGGAACGAGGATTAGAAGTTAGCGACATGTTGACTTGAATTTGCATAAAGATGTGAACGACAGAGATCAGACCACTACCTGTGAATTGGTGTTGAGCCAAGGAAGATTGTATGGAAAGTAAAGGGCATCCAAGGTAGTCAAAGTGAGAAAGAGGTAAGATGCAGGGAGGAGGCCCAGAAGAACGAAGATGAATTAGTTTTCAGCTGTAACCATAGCAAAAAGACCAAATTACCTGGTATTTATAGGTGTCCAAAGCATTTTATTATGTACCTTTTTTCTCTCTTCTTTGATTTCATCCTTCCCATAAATTTTTAATTCATTTCCTGGATGAGGACAAGAATAAAGCCAATGAACAAAAAAGCGTACCTATTCGTTATATTCAAAGGGGAATATTTTCTAAATGTCACACATACACATATTTATATTCTGCTGTTCTAGAGTTATCCTAGACTAGTGTTCCAATGTTTAGGTCACAAGGTCAGTATTTTGTAACATGAGCTGATTTCAGCTGAAACATCTTTTTTTTTCTTGCAGCCTGCAACTTGTTCTTTTCGAATAAATGTCACGGTTACCATGTTTAAACTGCCTTTTGGTTCTGTTCTTCCCCTTTTTTCTGGGCTCTGTATTTTGCTTAAACTGTGTGATTAAATGAGAATCGAACCTAATTTGAAATGATCATGGTGTTACAACCTTGTCAAAATCGACCAGAATATATTTGGCAATTATTTTAGTAAGCAATACTACATAAATAATTTCATCATTTCTTATTGTTATTTTTATTCACCAAATGTATAAACAGTAACTGAATACATCCTAGCCTGTTGTAAAATGAATTCAGGTTTTCTTGCTTGGCTTGTGCATATGTCCCCAAGATCCTACCTTTTTCCTTTTTGTCATCTCTGCATTTTCTCCCTCTGGATACTGTTGCCTCCTGTGGTTTCATTCCTATACAGATAAATGCTTGCAAATCTAGCCCAGAGAATTCTCTGTCTCCAGGCTCACTTTTATCATCGAATATTGGATTAATAATAGTCACATAAAGCTCAGATTTTCTCTAAATCAGAAGTCACTAATTTATTTCTCATTCCCTCTGTGTAAGCTGTGACACTGTAATTTTCCTACAAGATAATATACTGGAGTAGAAAGTTACTGAAAACTTACTTTTTAATTGGGAAATATACTAGCATTGTCACTTCACACGATCTACTCAGATTCTTTGCTAGTGTCTCATACTCAGTATATCCAGAACTCCTCCTCCATCATCTCCCCCAAACCAGCACCTCCTTCTGCTTTAAGCCACCAGTCATGGGGCTTCAGAATCGCTATTTATACCTCATTCTTCAGTCATTTGCCACGTTCAATAGAATGTAGCTGTACGGTGTCAGTAACTTCTCCCCCATTGTTTTCTCTCACACTGTTCATCTCCTGAATGGGGCCTTCAAAAAAAATTTTTTAGATTTTACTTATTTGTTTATTCTTAGAGAGAGAGAGAGAGAGCAGGGAGAGGGACAGAGAGAGACGGAAAGAGAGAATCTCAAGCAGACTCGTACTGAGCACGGAGCCCCACAAGGGGCTCAATCTCACGACCTTGAGCTCATAAGCTGAGCCAAAATCAAGATTCAGAGGCTTAACCGGCAGAGTCACCCAGGTGCCCCACTGAATGGGGCCTTCAGACTTTCTTGCCTTCCCCCAAAAAATTAGCCTCCTGAGGAGTCACCCCACCTTTCATTTCTCATCCTTTGCTCTTTTGCAATAATTTTCCTACACTTCATATCTCTGTCCTTCCCAAAGATTCCAAAGACTCCTTCTCCCTAATATTCAGGATATGTTTGTTCTTAGCCTGGCACCTCGGGTCTTCTCTATCATGGCCAATATCATCTCCTACAGATTCCTTGAACACAGCCTCTATTTCACAACCTATGTGCTTTTCTTGAACTCATCCTTACCCAGTAAAATCCACTTCAAATGCCACTTCAAATCCGCTTCTGATTCTCCCAGCCCACTGTCATCTTTTCTTCCGTGAACTTTACCCTCTTGCATTTTCTAACTGTTCGATGGTCCTAATTATATTACACACACTCGGAAATTATCAGATCCCTGCTTTTCCCATCACCTTTGCCCCCATTCAAGTGTAAGCTCTTCCAGGGCCAGATCTGGTCTAATTGTCTTTTCATTTCCAGAACGTATCACTGCAGTTGCTATACTCAATATTCAATAGTAATTATTATTTTGGAAGGAAGCTTATGTCTCCTTCCTGTTTGTCTTACCAGATGCTTCTCCCAATACAGTATAGAATTATAATATATGGAATTCCGAGGATCCCAGTCAGCTGAGTTAAATTGTAGGTTGTGTAACTTTGCGAGGCAACGAAATGAATGAATCCTTACAATCCTGGCTTGCTTGTTGGGAATTGCATTCTGTGTGCTATTCTTCGGATTCACGTTTTGGGACCTGAAATTGTCTTTGTGAGAAGAGTGTAAAATGGCAGTGTTAATAAACTTCCCAATTAACAGGTGCGTTTTCAATAGCTACCCACTCTGGTATAACTCTTGAATTATAAAGGAGAGTCTCACATTTTACATTGAGAGGAATTAGAAAAATAGTTCATGGCTTTGACATCAAGAAAGTCTGCGTTTTGTTTGACTGTTCTTGAGTCAAGGGCAAAGGGCAGAAGGAGTAACTCTCTACATGGAATGATGCTCACAAATACCTTTGTTTATCAGGCTGTGATCCAACCTTCCAGATTCACTGGAGCGGAGGGAGGGGCAAGGGTATTTACAGCACTGCAAAGGCCTTATTCACCCCCTGACTTCACGCTCAGCTAAACTTGGAAATGCAATTGGTTTATTTTGTATAAATAAGCAAGAATGCTGGAAGAAACTAAATATCTTCATAAAACAAAACATTATGATACCAGAAACCCTTAGGAATAGCACTAATGCTTTTAAATGAAGGTTTTATTTGTCTCAGAGCTGCAAAAAGGAGTCACTAATGAGATGTCATTTAAATTCTAACACCTGTTTAATGGCACTTTTTTCTCTATCCCCAAAGAGTAACTGTTTATGAATGTTTGCAGTTTTCCAAGTGTATCTACAAGAATTGTTTTTTCATAAACAATGTGATGCTTTTTTCCTCATATGCTACAGTCACATTACAACATATGATGAAAATTGTTGGTTGTGGCATTTTCGTATTGCATAGGTTTCAAGGATAGTGTTATTTCATACACTGAAACTTAAAATTTCATAATTCGCCTAGTAAATATTTTATCAGAAACTTCATGTTTTTCAGATTTATGAGTAAATACTGGGTACAAGAAAAATAAAATCTCTAGTTGTATTTTTTACCTAAATTTCAATAACATGTGAAAAGATATTGCTGAAAAATGTTTGCCCCTATATTCTCTGTTATGAAAAGAAAATGTATTTATAAATGAACATACATGCACATAGATATCTAAGAGTTACAGAGAAGAAATGCTTGTTGATTTTTTCTCAGGCGATAAATAACTGAAAAAGTCAGAAATGAAACTGTGCCATTTCTTTTGTGATTTTGTTTTTCTTATGTAAACAATTTCTTATTCATGAAAGAAATCCACAATAACTGCATTGCCACTTTTTCTATGATTTCTCCAGAATTTGCTAGTGAGGAGTAACAGATACACTATGGACGAATATGTGAAAAATCATGTACTCTTGGAAATACTTAGGATTTACCTAAGTATTTAGGATCACTCTCATTTGGTATTTATAGCATTTTATATAGGTTACTTTCATGTTTAAGCTCCTTTCCTAAGTACTACTTGTACTTCAGTAAAATAAATGACTTACAAGTTTATTTTAAATAAATTACCTCTATCTTGAGAAATTCAAGTGTAATTAATTTCTTTGGAGTAGCAGAGACCTCAGGCCATGGATTTTTACCAAGATGATTATATGAACTCTCAAAGCTTCTGGCTTGTAGGGAAGTTTCAGGAAACTTTTCTTTTAAGGAATGTGTATCTTTGCGCTGATGTGAGCCATAGTTTTGTCCTGTTAGCGTACTGGAAGTGTGACAAAACAGTCGTTGTTTGTGTCAGGAAAGCAGGAGCTGGTCTTGAGGAAAGGTGAGACCAGGGTCTGTGGATTAAACCTTCCTCAGAACTCTTTGGGATTTCAGCTGAGTGCACTAGGCGTACTTACTGTGAAAGAGAATGGCTGAGCCATAAAATGCTCGAAGTGTGGACTTGAACAGTTCTATAAAACCTAAATGTTCTGCACATTAAAGGAGGAGAGAAGAAAATTGTTGCAGATGTGATTGGATTTCTCATTATGCTGAAAACTATTCTAAATTTCTTCCTCGTGATCATTATTCCTTAGATTTCTTAGTACCAAATCATTTCTTTTCCTCCCCTCTCATGACTTCCCCCTCCATGAGATTCTTGCCGATTTAAGGTGCTCTTTTGAGTGAACAGAAGGGCTAAATGTTTTTCAGTTTTTAGAGTGCTTTCCTTTTTTCTCTCTCTCCCCAGTATGTATGTAAATATAAATATATATTTATATTTATGCTTCCCTTTCCTCTCTCTCCCCAGTATATATATTTATATATACATACAGTATATATATACTTATATATGCTTATGTACATATGCTTATATATACATATATACACACTATAAGCATATATATATGTGTATACACAAGCACATATATATATGCTTATATTGTATACATAAGCACATAAATAGTGTATATGCTTATGCTTATGTACACTGTATATGCACTTAGGTACATAACATTTATATAGTGTGTATGTATGCTTATGTGTGTATATATATATGTACACGCACATACACACACATATGTATATAAAACACTGAAGAATTGGAGAGTATACAAATGCTCCTGGTTTGTATAATTTTTATTTATAAGTGGGATCTCAGGGCATAATCGGTGCGTTCTCTAATTATGCACTGGATTTATTCACTATCAGTTGACATATACCTTGCACTGAGCCGAGGGAAATAAGCATATTCTTTTTTCTGTGCGGTTCCTTCCTGGCTTATGAAAACCAAATATCCATTCTGTATGGAGAGATGAATCAGCAATCCATATAATATCTATTCATCATACATATTTCACAAGGAGGATATTGTGGTGACTGCAAAGTTCTTACAAAAATAATATGGAAATCCGGAACTTGATGTGGAGTGTCAGAGAGCCTCTTACTATTATTTACCTTATCAGCTTTTGCTTTCTGAAATCAATGGAAGGGCATCAAGTTCAGCTAATCCATATTTCTGAGTATGAAATTGAATTTATAGTCTGTAGTATGTTGACTACCGCTCGCATTTAAGGCATAATTGATTTTTATTGAAAAGCCAGCAGGCACATCAAAAATTTCCACAAACCACAAGGATGTTAAATTTTACCCTGTTTAGATAATAGTGTGGCTTTATTTATCCTTTAAAATGAAGCTTTTATATTTATATCAGCAAATGTTATGGAAGTGTGACTGATACCTTATGAAACCATCAATCCATGGTTCTGTAGAACTGTACTGCACAGAAATAAGCAACTTTAGATTTCTAAGGTAAATGTCTATGGTTGGCTTGTTTTAAGAATAAATGGATAAATGGAATAATAAATCTAGCACTATATCATGTCATGTGGTGAAGTTATTTTTTTCCATTGAAACAACTGCTTGTACCATTATTTCTTTTCCCTCAAATTCCTCTGCATCTCATTTTTCCCTCTGATTTATGGATTGCATTTTTGTACCTGGGTTAATTCTTTATACATGTGAAACGTAATTTCCAAGGGAAAAAAAATCCAGTCTTTCTATTTTTAAGTAGTCAACTTTAGCATGCATGATACTTCATGAAGCAAGTTTCATTCAAATGTCCCCAATCAATGTGCTAAGTCCATTTATTTTTAACTCAAAGTTATCAGCAGAAGACTTTTGAGTACTCCTGCCACAAAATGTAGAAACTCAGTGTCAGTTGCATAGTGGATTTTTAAAAAGCCAAGCTTTGACTTACCTTAGCAAAAACAAAGCAAAATAAACACAAAAAGATGCTGGTACCATTATTTGATTACCACTTCTGTAATCCTACAGCAGTCGTTCTCACTGGGAGACAACATTGCACCCTACAGAGAAATTTGGGGATTTTGAGAGTGAATGAGGTTTTTTTTAAAAAAAAAAATCTTTGGAATTTCGTTGGGACTGGCTTGCGTGAAGCCCAAGATTGCTGGACATTTACAATTTGCAAGAGGGTCCAGCACATTGGAAAACTGTTCTTCCTTTGCAGGACTTTTGAGTCTCCTATCAGGTATTACTGTAAATAAAAAAACCTAATTATCTACAATTAAAACCCATTTGTTTTTTTACACGGGCTTATAAAAGATTTTTTACATTTTTTAAATATACATGGAACTTTCCAAAAGCCAAACTAGCATGTAAATTAAGAGAAAAATGTTAGTCTGAACTTTACCATTTGTTGGTCACAGTTTACCAATTAGTGGCAATTCTATGGTGTTTGCTGCATCAATACAGCATCCTGCAGTCAGTTTGCACTGGTAGCTGATTCGTTTACAGATTTCCAGGTTTCTCTGCATAAGTATCCACGCTCGCTCAGTTTCTTCTTGTCTGCATTATGTCGCAGTGCTCAGGTATTTACATTTCAAAATATGTACTATTGTGTGACGAAGAACGTTCCTTTTTATTTCTCTTTGATTTTTTTAAATGATGTGCTTAGAGTGGTCATGATATCTATGAATTTTATTTTAGTGTAGTAAATGGGCTATAGAATATTTGTTATAAAAAGGAGACACCAAGTCTGCTAAGCTTGAGAACAATTGCCTTATGGCACCAAGGCACGAATGTATTTGTTGGCAATTTTTCGATGATAAATCTAGAGATTATTTTAATAGAACAATTATTTCCAATGAGAAAAATAGTATCTCAGGGATTTTTAAATATGCGGTGATAAGCCCTTAGTGCCTACCTTCTTATGTGTATGGATGAAGAGTGTTCAAAACAATTTGTCATATGCACAGAAATACAAAAGATGAAACCTAAAGAGATTATACATTAGTCTCTTAAGAGTAAAACTGACGGAGAGAAGCAGTATACCTTTCACAGAGGCAGATATTTTCAAAGCAATGTGTGACAGGTACAGGGACAAATCCCGTTAATAAGTAAGAGGATTTGTGCTTGGCTGTGTCACATGCCACTTTGAAAACCTACCCTCAAACTGTCTATAAATTTTCATGCCCATCTTTTTCTCCTTGCTTTTTCCAAAGCGTCTGATTTTTTTGTGCACCATTTTCCCCTGCTTTATCTCATGGCATCCTTTAATAATCTTCTCAGAGGTTGGTATGTGTACTATGATTTTGTGGCTACTTTACTGTTAACAAAATAATATTTGCTGTATCTATTCACTTTCACTGCCCCTTTTACTGCTTTGTTATAAGACATTTTTATACCACTTCTGATTTTTAAATATGAAAAAAGTCTGCCTTATTGAAATTAAGGAGAGGAGGAACACATCGCATTTGTTAGTTTTTCCTCTTAATATATAGTTATATTTTTAAGGAAAAATAATATTTAAAAGTTGATACTATCTGGAAAGAAAAAGAGTTGCTCATTTCTTTTAGTTGTAAGTTTTTTTAAAAGTCAATTACTAAACCTGGAGATATATAACTTTTTTGCAAAGTAGCCTCAAAGCAAACTTCAATCCTAATGATTACCTAATGATTTTGGATCTTGACCTTGGTGCCTCATCACATGTGAGTATGCTGTTGGAGGTAGAGAGACACAGTATTTGGTGAGACATCTGTTGGTCTATAATTTGGTGCTGGATGACGCTACACCCTTTTACTCTCTGCCAAAGATTATTTGCTTTCTGGCAGTATGATTTGATAATTTGCTGTTGAAATAAAATAATTCTTTGGCACTTTTCTTCTATAAAATATTTGACTCTAAATATGAATCCGGAATTTTGCTATAGGAGTCAGTTACTTCAAATTTCAGTATTATTTCAAGATGACAAGTTTCTGAAGAACACGTTGTCCATGAAAAGTGTTTTAAAAGTGGGCAGTTCCAGAGGTGCCGCTGATTCTTGATTTTGGCTCAGGTCATGATCTCAGGGTCCTGGGATCAAGGCCTGTGTCGGCACCCCATTCTGGGCAGAATCTGTTTGAGATTCTTTCTCTCCCTCTCCCTTTGCCCCTCCCCCTGCTAGTGCAGTCTCTCTCTCTCTCTCTCTCAATAAATAAATAATCTTAAAAGTGGGCAGTGCTAAACAAAAGTCATTGCTCTATGGGATTTCTGTTTTTCTCACTCAAGAATGATGCCTACAACTTATTGAAATGAAAGTGTTTTCTAGAGGACTAGGAACATACATCTGACACCACTTTTTTGCTCATCTTTAAGTACAAACTTGGGCTGTCCTTCCATAGCATCCAACAGCTGGATGAAAAGTAAAGAACTAAGCTGATCTGCCAGATAGTTTTTCTACATTAAGTCCAACATCTGGATATTTTTTAAACATTTAGATGAGTGGCTGAGTTTTCCACATAACATTTGCGTATTTTTGGCACTCTGTTGCTGTGTGTGTCTGTGTGTGTGTGTGTGTGTGTGTGTGTGTGTAGAAAAGATGCCACCACTCAGATGAAACAATCTAAAAATGAGAGCAGTGGGCTTTGAATGTCTTTGCCTTTCTCTGAACATTCAAATCTGGACTCAAGGACCAAGTAGCTCAAGATCAAATTACAGAAAATTTCTGAGAGTTGATGACAAAGTATGAAAGACAGGATTGCTTCTTGTGGTATTCAACTCAGTAAAATCAGTAGATAGACACGGTTCACTGCAAGACAGAGGCTACCTAGCTAAAAGCAATTGAGACTTTCAGAAGTTACCTGTTGGCAAGGCAAAAAATCAAAATAATATATTTCTAATTTTAGCATTTTTTTCCTTAGAGTTGAGTTTAAATAAAACAAATGCAGAGTTGAGCCCTCAACATAAAATGGCACTTATTTCTGTGAATCTATAATCTTAGCATGCCAGATAAGCACGTCCATACTGTAGTGATTATTCATCCAATGAATAACAAAAATTTACATTTATGAGGGCTTTTGATTTTTTTTAAGCTCTTTTATAACCACGGTCTTATCATCCCCATTTGGTAATAAAAACCTTCCTTGAACACAAGTCTTCTCATTCTTGATTTGGTGCAAATAAAAACCTTCCTTGAACACAAGTCTTCTCATTCTTGATTTGGTGCAA